>NC_140330.1:928698-985224 GCF_964211825.1 Aythya ferina
GCCCACGAGCCAGGGCTTGGCGCAGGTCTCGCAGAAGAAGTCCACCAAGGGCATTTTCTGGCCGCGGGGGGGGGCACCGGGCCTCCCCGCTGCCACCACCCTAAGGGTGCCGGGGGGGGGGTCACAACCCCCCCCCCACCCCCCCCCCCCTATAAAATTTCTCCCCCCCCCCCCCCCCCTACTGCCCTTTAACGGCCTGGGGCTGCTTCAGGGCTCGGGGGGGGTCGTGGGCATGGTGGGTGCCGGGGGGGGGCAGCAGAGCCCCCCCCCTGGGGCAGGAGGGCACCGCCAGTGCCCCCCCCCCACCCCCCCCCCCGGTGCTGCAGACGCCGGGGGGGGGCCCGGTCACATCGCTGCCCCCCCCCCCCCCCCCCCCTCCAAGGCCTTGCAATTTCTCCCCCCCCCCCCTTATAGGGGGTGCTGGGGGGGTCAGTGGGGACCCCCCAAAGCCATCGGGGGGGGGTGAGGAATGGAGGGGGGGGGGTCAGAAATTTGGGGGGGGGGGGTAGAAATTGAAGGGGGGGGTTAGGAATGGAAGGGGGGGGTCAAGGAGGATGGGGGGGGAATGGGGGGGGGGATGGGAGGTGATGGGCAAAAGGGGGGGGCCGGGGGGGGGGACAAAAATAGGGGGGGGGGTCAAAAAATCGGGGGGGGGGGACACACAAAAAATCGGATGGGGGGGGGGGGGGAAGGAAAGGGAGGGGGGGGGGATGCGGGAGAGGCCAGCAGGGACGCAGAGGATGCTATGGGATGCTATGGGGGTGGGGGGGGGGGGCCGGGGGGGGGGCCAGGACGGGGTCCGGGGGGGGACCGGGGGGGGGTCCGGGGGGGTCCGGGGGGGTCCGAGGGGGGGGGGTCCCGGCGGGTCCCGGTGGCCGATGTGGGGCTGCGGGCGGGGTCCTGACGCCCTGCGCGGGGCTGCGGGTGCTCGGCCACGCTCCTCCCCCCCCCCCACCCCACGCCCCCCCCCCCCCCCCGGCCCCTCCCTCCTGCGTGTCCCCCCCCCACGCTGTGTCCCCCCCCCCCCCCCCATCCTTGTGTCCCCCCCCCCCCCCACGGTCACGGCCACGCTGCGGTGTAATGGGGGGGGGTGGGGGGGGGGGGTAGGGATGGGCCCCCCCCCCCCCCCAACCATGGATAGGGGGGTGTAAGGGGGTGGGGGGGGGTAAAATGGGGGGGGTAAGATGGGGGGGGTAAAATGGGGGGGGCTATGAAATGGGGGGGTCCTATAAAATGGGGGGGGTCCTATAAAATGATGGGGGGGCTAGAAAATGGGGGGGGGCGCTGTAATATGGGGGGGTTTAAAATGGGGGGAGCTATAAGATGGGGGGGTTATGAAATGGGGGGGTCCTATAAAAAAAGGGGGGTCCTATAAAATGGGGGGGTCCTATAAAATGGGGGGTTCCTATAATATGGGGGGGTCCTATAATATGGGGGGGGGTGCTATAAAGTGGGGGGCCCTATAAAATGGGGGAGGGCTAAAAAATGGGGGGGTCCTAAAAAATGGGGGGGCTGTAAAAGGGGGGGGTCCTATAAAATGGGGGGTCCTATAATATTAAGGGGTCTTATAAAATGGGGGGGGCTACAAAATGGGGGGCTGTAAAAGGGGTGGTCCTATAAAATGGGGGGGGCTATAAAATGGGGGGGGTCCTATAATATGGGGGGGCCCTATAAAGTGGGGGGTCCTATAAGATGGGGAGGGCTAAAAAATGGGGGGGTCCTATAATATGGGGGGGGTCCTAAAAATGGGGGGGCTGTTAAAAGGGGGGTGGTCCTATAAAATGGGGGGGGGGAAACTGACCCCAAAGCCCCGTCGCTGTCCCCAAAGTCCCATCCCTGTCCCCAAAGCCCTGTCCCTGACCCCAAAGCCACGTCCCTGTCCCCAAAGCCCCGTCCCTGACCCCAAAACCTTGTCCCTGTCCCCAAAGCCCTGTCCTTGTCCCCAAAGTCCCATCCCTGTCCCCAAAGCCCTGTCCCTGTCCCCACAGCGGTGCTGGGGACCCGTCCCCCACGGCACAACGGGGGTCTTGTCCCCGTCCCTGTCCCCATACGGAGCAGGGTCCCGTCCCCGTCCCCATAGCAGCTGTGTCCCATTTGTGTCCCCAAGGCGGCGCCAGGTTCCTGTCCCTGTCCCTGTCCCCATAAAGGTGACAGGTTCCTGTCCCCAACCCCATGGCGGTGCCACGGCCCCATCCCTGTCCCCATTCCCGTCCCTATGGCGGAGCCACGTCCCCATCCCTGTCCCCATGACGGAGCCATGTCCCCATATACGTCCCCATGACAGAACTGTCCCCATCCCTGTCCCCATCCCTGTCCCCATCCCTGTCCCTATGGCAGAAACATCTCCATGATGGAGCTGTCCCCAACCCCTGACCCCCATATCGGAGCAGGGCCCTGTCCCTGTCCCCATGGTGGAGCCATGTCCCCATGATAGAGCCATGTCCCCATCCCTGTCCCCATCCCTGTCCCCATGACAGAGCTGTCCCCATCCATGTCCCTACGGCGGAGCCATGTCCCCAGATGTGTCCCCATGACGGCGCCGTCCCTATCCCCGTCCCCATCCCTGTCCTCATGACGGAGCCATGTCCCCATGGTGGAACCATGTCCCCAAATGTGTCCCCATGACGGAGCTGTCCCCATGACGGAGCCATGACCCCATCCACATGGTGGAGCTGTCCCCATCCCTGTCCCCTGATGGAGCCACGTCCCTATGATGTCCCCATGTCCCCATGATATCCCCATGGTGTCTCGGTGTCCCCAGGATGTCCCCACGATGTCCCCATGTCCCCATGATGTCCGCATGATGTCCCCATGTCCCCCATGGTGTCCCCATGATGTCCCCATGGTGTCCCTGTGTCCCCATGGTGTCCCCATATCCCCATGTCCCCATGATGTCCCCATGGCCCCATGGTGTCCCCATGATGTCCCCACGGTGTCCCCGTGTCCCCATGTCCCCATGATGGAGCTGTCTCCATTCCTGTCCCCACGATGTCCCCATGTCCCCACGGCGTCCCCGTGTCCCTATGGTGTCCCCATGTCCCCATGGTGTCCCCACGATGTCCCCCTGGTGTGCCCATGTCCCCATGGTGTCCCCATATCCCCATAGTGTCCCCATGTCCCCGTATCCCCATGATGTCCCCATGTCCCCATGGTGTCGCCATGTTGTCCTCATGTCCCCATGATGTCCCCATGTCCCCATATCCCCACGGCGTCCCCATGTCCCCATATCCCCACGGCGTCCCCATGTCCCCATGATGTCCCCATGTCCCCACGGTGTCCCCATATCCCCATAGTGTCCCCGTGTCCCTATATCCCCATGATGTCCCCGTGTCCCCATGATGTCCCCATGATGTCCCCATGTCCCCATGATGAAGCTGTCTCCATTCCTGTCCCCATGATGTCCCTGTGTTCCCATGATGTCCCCATGATGTCCCCATGTCCCCACGGCGTCCCCGTGTCCCTATGGTGTCCCCATGTCCCCATGGTGTCCCCACGATGTCCCTGTGTCCCCACGATGTCCCCATGGTGTCCCCATGTCCCCACGGTGTCCCCATATCCCCATAGTGTCCCCATGTCCCCATATCCCCATGATGTCTCCGTATCCCCACGGCGTCCCCATGTCCCCCTGATGTCCCCATGTCCCCACGGTGTCCCCACGACGTCCCCGTGTCCCCGCACCTTGTTGGAGGCCATCTCGCTGACGGAGCGGTGCGGCTGCACGGCCTCCAGCTGGTCCAGGCACCAGTCCAGCTCCTCCAGCGTCTCCATGGCCAGCTGCTCGTACGTCTCCTCTGCGGGGCCGCCGCGTCAGGGGGCGCGGGGGGACCCCACGGGACCCCCACGGGACCCCCAGGGGACGGGGAGAGGGGACCCCGAGGGGACGGGGTGAGGGGATCCCATGGGGACAGGGAGAGGGGACCCTGAGGGGATGGGAAGAGGGGACCCCATGGGGATGGGGGGAAAGGGGACGGGGCGAGGGGACCCCATGGGGACAGAGTGAGGGGACCCCATGGGGATGGGAAGAGGGGACCTCATGGGGAGGGGGGGAAGGGGATGGGAAGAGGGGACCCCATGGGGATGGGGATGGGGAGAGGGGACCCCGAGGGGACGGGGGGAAAGGGACGGGGCGAGGGGACCCCATGGGGACGGGGTGAGAGGACCCCATGGGGATGGGGAGAGGGGACCCCATGGGGGTGGGGGGAAGGGGATGGGGTGGGGGGACCCCAAGGGGATGGGAAAAGGGGGCTACAGGGGGCCATGGGGTGAGGGGACCCCATGGGGATGGGGACAAGGGGGCTACAGGGACCCCATTAGGATGGGGACATTTGGGGGGGGTTAAAAGGACCCCAAGGGGATGGGGACATTTGGGGGGGGTTAAAAGGACCCCAAGGGGATGGGGACATTTGGGGGGGGTACAAGGACCCCATGGGGACAGGGATCGGGACATTTGGGGGGGTTACAGGGACCCCATTAGGATGGGGACATTTGGGGGGGGGTACGAGGACCCCATGGGGATGGGGACATTTGGGGGGGAGGTTACAGGGACCCCATGGGGACAGGGATGGGGACATTTATTTGGGGGGGGTTACGGGGACCCCAAGGGGATGGGGACAGGGATGGGGTCCACCATCCTGTGCCTCAGTTTCCCCAGCAAGCCCCCCCCCAAAAATTAACCCCTTCAGCCCCGAGGACCCCCCCCTAAAAAAAAATTAACCCCTACAGCCCCAAACTGCCCCCCCCCCCCCCCCCCAAAAAATTAACCCCTTCAGCGCCAACCTGAGAGCGTGGCCTTGCAGACAGCGGGGGGCTGGGAGCCAACAGGCGACCTCCTGGGGGGGGGGGGGGGGGAAGAGATTGGTTTTTTTTTGGGGGGGGGGCACAGCCCTGTCCCCCCCCCACATCAGGGTGGGATTCGGGGGGGGGTCACTCACTTGCTGGCCGTGGGGGTGGGCACATTGGCGAGGATGGAGAAGTTGTTGCGGACGCTGCGGAGGCTCGCCAGCACCTGGGGGGGGGGGCACAATAAGGGGGGGGGGGCACAAAAATGGGGGGGGGGGGCACAATGAGGGGGGGTCAGACACAGTGGGAGGGACCCCAGCCCCAAATAGCGCCCGCAGCCCAAGCAGTGGGATTCACCCTGCCCCCCCCCCCAAACAGTTTTAGGGTTTGGGGTGGGGGGGTCCCAACCCTTTTTAGGGTTTGGGGAGGGGGGGTCCCAACCCTGCTGTGCCCCCCCCCCTTGTCCCCGTCCCCCCTACCTGGGCGAAGGGGGTGACAATCAGGTCCTCGGCGTGGCTGCAAGAGAGATGGGGGTCAGCGGGGGGGGGGGACACGGGGGGGGGGGGGACAAGTGGGGGGCTCGGGGGGGGGGACCCTGAGATGGGGGGAGCAGTTGGGGGGGGGTCTATGGCGTGTAGGGTGATGGGGGGGTCACTGTGTAAGGGGACATTGGGGGGGGTCCTTGGGACGTGTAGGGGGACATGGGGGGGGCACTGGGATGTGTAGGGGGACAGTGGGGGGGTCACTGTGACATGGGGGGGGGACAGTGGGGTGGTCCCACTGTCAGGGGGACACTGGGGGGGTATAGGGTGGCAGTGGGGGGGTCACTGGGACGTGTAGGGGGACATTGGGGGGGTGTAGGGTGATGGGGGGGTCACTGGGATGTGTAAGGTGGCAGTGGGGGGGTCACTGGGACATGTAGGGGACCGTGGGGGTGGGGGGGCACGTATGGGGACAGTGCAGGGGGTTCCCTGGGGTATGGGGTCAGAGAGGGGGGGGTCCCCATCACACGTGGGGTGACGGTGACACGGAGGGGACAGCGCGGGGTCACTGGCGCCTGTATGGGGTCAGCGGGGTGGGGGGGGCAGGACAAAAAGGGGGGGGGCAGGACAAGGAGCGGGGGGGTCATCGGGACACACAGGGGGTCCCGGAGCCACTTATGGGGCCGGCGGGGTTGTGGGGCGGCAAGGGGGCCCTATGGGATGCATAAAGGGGGCGGCGAGGGGTCCTTGAGGTGGGGGGGGGGGATTTTGGGGTTTCGGGGGGGTCTGGGGGGTCCCGGGGGGGGGACACTCACGCCTCGCTGGCGATGGAGGAGTTGCGGGACATGCTTTTGGGGGAGGCGTCGTAGTCGCTGTCGGAGCGGTAGAGGAAGGACTCGCGGCGCTGCCCGGGGGGCACCCCTGGGTGCAGCACCAGCCCCGGGCTGGCCTGGGGGGACAGGGGGCTGCGGGCGGGGGAGGCGCCATTCTCCACCTCGAAGCTGCGGGGACACCGAGGGGACACGGGGAGGAGGGTCAGCGGACAGGCCCCGATCCCGAAACGTGGCCACAGCCAGGCCCCGATCCCGAAACGTGGCCACAGCCAGGCCCCGATCCCGAAATGTGGCCACAGCCAGGCCCTGACCCCAAAATGTGGCCACAGCCAGGCCCCGATCCTGAAACGTGGCCACAGCCAGGCCCTGACCCCAAAATGTGGTCCCAGCCAGGCCCCAACCCCAAAACGTGGCCCCAACCCGGCCCTGACCCTAAAATGTGGCCACAGCCAGGCCCCGATCCCAAAACGTGGCCACAGCCAGGCCCTGACCCCAAAATGTGGCCACAGCCCAGCCCTGACCCCGAAACATGGCCCCAACCCGGCCCTGACCCCAAAACGTGGCCACAGCCAGGCCCCAACCTTAAAATGTGGCCCCAACCTGGCCCCGATCCCAAAACATGGCCCCAACCCGGCCCTGACCCTAAAATGTGGCCCCAGCCAGGCCCCAGCCCTAAAATGTGGCCCCAACCTTGCCCTGACCCCAAAACGTGGCCCCAGCCCAGCCCTGACCCTAAAATGTGGCCACAGCCCGGCCCCGACCCCAAAACGTGGCCCCAAACCTAAATTGTGGCCACAGCCCGGCCCCACTGCTTGGGTCCCCATCCCAGTCCCCATCCCTGTTCCCGTCCCCATTCCGTCCCCATCCCTGTCTCCATCCCATGTCCCTACCCCTGTCCCCATGTCATCCCTGTCCCCGTTCCTTGTCCTCATCCCCATTCTGTCCCCATCCTGTCCCCATCCCCATTTGTGTCCCCGTCCCTGTCCCATGTCCCCATCCCTGGCCCTATTTGTGTCCCTGGCCCCATCCCTGGCCCCATCCTGTCCCCATTTGTGTCCCCATCCCCGTCCCATGTCCCCATTATGGCCCTATTTGTGTCCCCACCCTGTCCCCATTCCCATCCCTGCAGACCCCAAATCGAGCTTGGTGCCATGCCATGGGTGCCGGTGACACCCATGGGTGCCCCCCCCTGGGTGCCGGTGACACCCTATGGGTGCTGGTGACACCCCATAAGTGACACCCCCCGGGTGTTGGTGACACCCCACGGCTGCCAGTGACACCCATGGGTGCTGGTGACACCCCATAAGCGACACCCCACGAGTGCCAGTGACACCCATGGGTGCTGGTGACACCCCACGGGTGCTGGTGACACCCCACAGCTACCAGTGACACCCCTGGGTGCCCCCCCACGGATGCCAGCGCCACCCCACAAGTGCCACCCCACGGGTGCCACCCCACGGGTGCTGCCACCCCCCCACGGGTGCCGGTGACACCCATGGGTGCCCCCCCACGGGTGCCGGCGCCGCCGCCCCCCCTCCCCTATCGGTGTCACCGACATCACCTTGGGGGGGGGCACGGGGGGGGGTCCTGCTGCGACACGGGGACCCTTGGGTGCAGCAGCACCCATGGGTGGCGACGGGGATCGGGGTCCCCTATAGGGTCACAGGGTGTGGGGGGGCGCACGGGACCCCCCCCGCGGTGCCACCAACCCACGGGCCCCCCCTTCCCGCCCCCCCCAGCCCCTTATGGGGCCCCCCCGGGCATCGCGCCCCCCGGCCCCATTTCCGTGTCCCCCCCCCTCGGTGTTGTCACCAAGGGGGGGGGTTCCCCGGTGTCCCCTCCCCCTCCAACCGTCGCCCACTTCCCCCTGGAGCGCGGAAGGAACCCGGCGGCCCGCCCCCCCCCCCCCCCCCCCAATGTTATTGTAGGGTCGCCATAAAAACAAAGCGCCCCAAAGGCTGACGAGTGCCGGGGGGGGGGTCACAAAAAGATCTCCCCCCCCCCCAATATATGGCCACGGGGGGGGGGGGCGGCGCCGTCCCATAAAAGAGCCGGGGGGGGGCTCCGTGTCCTGCCCCCCCCCCCCCCCGCCCCGCACGGCCGCTGCTTCCCCTCCTAACAGCGGGGGGGGGGGCCCTGTGCCCCCCCCCAAAATGGGGTATGGGGGGGTCCTGCCCCCCCTTTATGGACATAGGGTGCCCCCCCCCGAGGTTTTGGTGGCCACCAGCCCCCACCCCACAGCTCCGTGCCCCCCCCCTTCCCATAAGGGACACCGGGATTTGTCCCCCCCCCACCTTATGGTGACACTGGGGGGGGCCACGGGGATTTGGGGGCAGCGGGGGGGGGGGCCGTGCCCTGCTCCCTGCAATGGGGGGGGGCAAAATGGGGTCGGGGGGGGGAAATGGGGTTATGGGGGGGCAAATAGGGTTATGGGGGGGCAAAATGGGGTTGGGGGGGTAAAATGGGGCTGGGGGGGGAAATGAGGTTATGGGGGGGCGAATAGGGTTATGGGGGGGGAAGTGGGGTTATGGGGGGGCAAAATGGGGTTGGGGGGGAAAATGGGTTATGGGGGGGGAAATGGGTTATGGGGGGGAAATAGGGTTGGGGGCAAATAGGGTTGGGGGGGCAAAATAGGGTTATGGGGGGGGGAAATAGGGTTATGGGGGAACAAAATGGGGTCGGGGGGGGTCAAAACGGGGTCCTGGGGGGGGTGAAATGGGGTCACGGGGGGGGGGGGGGTGAAAAACGGGGTTATAGGGCAGGCACCAACTGGGGCATGGGGGGGGCAAAACGGGGCCGGGGGGGGCAAAAAGAGGTCCCGGGGGGACAAAACGGGGTCCGGGGGGGGGGTCAAAAAGGGGGGTGGCGGGTGTGGGGGGGTGGTAATGGGGTCCCGGGGGGGGGTCCCGGTACCTGCCCCGCAGCCGGCGGTGCCGCTCCTGGATGCTGCGGTTGAGGCGGAGGCGCTGCAGGAAACCGGGGGAGCCCCCGGGGGAGGCGAGGGGGGGGGACACCGGCCCCCCCCCGGGTCCTAAAGGGCCCCCCCCGGCTCCCGTGGGGCCCCCCCCGTCCTCCAAACGCAGTTCGGGGACCCGGGGCCGGCCCCGGCCCCGCCGCTCCCGGGCCATGGCTGCGGGCAGGGAACGGGGTGAGAGAGCGCCGGGGGGGGGGGGGGCCGGGGGGGGAGCCGGGTACGCCCCCCCCCCCCCCCCGAAAGGACACGCCCCCCGCCTCGAGGACACGCCCCCCGCCTCGAGGACACGCCCCCTCCCAAAATGGCCACGCCCCCCCGGCCCCAAAAATCTCGGCCCCGCGGCGGTGCCGGCGCTGTAGGGGATGTGCGGGGGGGGGGGGGGTGACCCCCACCCTGTCCCTGTCCCCGTCCCGGGTCCCTGTCCCCATTACGGGTCCCTGTCCCCGTCCCTGTCCCTATCCCATGACCCCATCCCATATTTCCTGTCCCCATTCCAAGTCCCTGTCCCGTGTCCCCGTCCCGATCCCATACATCCCCATCCTCATCCCATATTCCCTGTCCCCATTATGAGTCCCTGTCCCCATCCTGTGTCCTGTCCCCATCCCATATTCCCTGTCCCCATCCTGTGTCCCCGTCCCATCCCAGATTCCCCCTCCCATCTTCCTTGTCCCCATTACAAGTCCCTGTCCCCATCCCATGACCCCATCCCATATTTCCTGTCCCCATCCTGTGTCCCTGTCCCCATTACGGGTCCCTGTCCCCGTCCCTGTCCCTATCCCATGACCCCATCCCATATTTCCTGTCCCCATCCCATGTCCCTGTCCCCGTCCCGTGTCCCCATCCCACCCCATCCATCCCCATCCTCATCCCATAGTCCCTGTCCCCATTATGTGTCCCTGTCCCCATCCCATATTCCCTGTCCCCATCCTGTGTCCCCATCCCATCCCAGATTCCCCCTCCCATCTTCCTTGTCCCCATTACAAGTCCCTGTCCCCATCCCATGTCCCTGTCCCCCTCCTGTGTCCCCATCCCATATTTCCTGTCCCCATCCCATGTCCCTGTCCCCATCCCATGTCCCCCTCCCCATCCCATATTCCCTACCCCATGTCCTTGTCCCCATCCCGTGTTCCTGCCCCCATCCCATGTCCTCATCCCATATTCCCTGTCCCTGTCCCATGACCCCATCCCCTGTCCCCATGCCCATTCCAAGTCCCCATCCTCCCCACACCCCAAAACCTCCCCGCGCCCCACAGCCTCCCTCTACCCCCAACCCCCCCCCCATCACACCAGGATCCAGGATGGGGCTACAAGACCCCAGCCCCCCAGTAAGACCCCAGCCCCCCCAGGAAGACCCCAGACCTCCCAGTAAGACCCCAGCCCCCCCACTAAGACCCTAGCCCCCCAGTAAGACCCCAGACCTCCCAGTAAGACCCCAGCCCCCCAGGAGGACCCCAGCCCCCCAGGAAGACCCCAGACCTCCCAGGAAGACCCCATCCCCCCAGTAAGACCCCAGACCTCCCAGTAAGACCCTAACCCCCAGTAAGACCCCAGCCCCCCCCAGGAAGACCCCAGCCCCCCAGTAAGACCCTAGCCCCCCCAGTAAGACCCCAGCCCCCCCAGTAAGACCCTAGCCCCCCAGGAAGACCCCAGCCCCCCCACTAAGACCCCAGCCCCCCCATTAAGACCCTACCCCCCCCAGTAAGACCCCAGCCCCCCAGTAAGACCCTAACCCCCCAGTAAGACCCCAGCCCCCCAGTAAGACCGTAGCCCTCCCAGTAAGACCCCAGCCCCCCCAGTAAGACCCCAACCCCCCCAGGAGGACCCCAGCCCCCCCACTAAGACCCTAACCCCCCAGTAAGACCCCAGTAAGATCCTAGCCCCCCAGTAAGACCCCAGCCCCACAGTAAGACCCCAGCCCCCCCAGTAAGACCCCAGCCCCCAGTAAGACCCCAGACCCCCCAGTAAGACCCCAGCCCCCAGTAAGACCCCAGACCCCCCAGTAAGACCCCAGACCCCCAGCAAGACCCTAGCCCCCCCCATAAGACCCCAGCCCCCCAGGAAGACCCCAGCCCCACAGTAAGACCCCAGCCCCCCCAGTAAGACCCCAGCCCCCCCACTAAGACCCTAACCCCCCAGTAAGACCCCAGCCCCCCAGGAGGACCCCAGCCCCCCCGGTAAGAACCCAGCCCCCCCAGTAAGACCCCAACCCCCCCAGTAAGACCCCAGCCCCCCCAGGAAGACCCCCCCCCGGCCTCCCACAGGACCTCAGCCCCACCGACACCCCCATCCCCATTGGGGGGGGGCTCTCGGGGGTCCCCATTTCCCCGCCGGTGGGCGGTGGGCGACGCCGGGTGACGCCGGGGGGGGGCCGCGCAGCAGCCGCCGGCTGACTCACCGCCGGCAAATTTAGCAACCGGCGCTCTCGGGGGGGGGGGCTAAATTGGGGGGGGGGGAGGCACCGAACGTCTCCGAACCCAAGCACCGGACCCCAAAGCACCTCCGGGGATGGGGACACGGGGTCTGTGACCCCCCCTCCCCAAAAAGGCCACGGTGTCCCCGGTGTCCCCGGGATGGGGAGGAGGCTGTGCCCCCCCCCCCCCCCCCCCCCCCCCGGGGTTGTTTGTGCCTGGGTTGGCTGCAAGGGGAAAATTTGGAGGTGGTGAAAGGTGGGGGGGCACGGCTGCTCCGCGTCCCGGCCCCATACCC
The DNA here is from genome assembly GCF_964211825.1 of Aythya ferina. Taxonomy (NCBI): domain Eukaryota; kingdom Metazoa; phylum Chordata; class Aves; order Anseriformes; family Anatidae; genus Aythya; species Aythya ferina. Next base: position 940,473 of record NC_140330.1, read on the forward strand.
GGCCCTGTCCCTGTCCCTGTCCCTGTCCCTGTCCCTGTCCCTGTCCCTGTTCCTGACCCCGTCACCAAGGGGGTGTTGAGAAGGAAAGGGAGTGAAGGAATGGGAGGGGGGGGGGGGGATGGGGACAGAAATGGGATGGGGACAGAAAGGGGATGGGGACAGAAAGGGGATGGGGACAGAAAGGGGATGGGGACACAAATGGGATGGGGATAGGGACACAAATGGGATGGGGACAGAAATGGGATGGGAATGGGGACAGAAATGGGATGGGGACAGAAATGGGATGGGGACACAAATGGGATGGGGATGGGGACACTAATGGGATGGGAATGGGGACAGAATTGGGATGGGGACAGAAATGGGATGGGGATGGGGACAGAAATGGGATGGGGACAGAAATGGGATGGGGATGGGGACAGAAATGGGATGGGGACAAAAATGGGACGGGGACGCAAATGGGATGAGGACACTAATGGGATAGGGATGGGGACGCAAATGGGATGGGGACAGAAATGGGATGGGGATAGAAATAGGATGGGGACAGAAATGGGATGGGGACACAAATGGTATAGGGACAGAAATGGGATGGGGATGGGGACAGAAATGGGATTGGGGACACAAATGGGATGAGGTTGAAGACACAAATTGAATGGGGTCACAAAAGGGATGGGGACACGAATGGGATAGGGATGGGGACACAAATAGGGTAGGGACACAAATGGGACGGGGACACAAATGGGTTGAGGACACAAATGGGGTGGGGATAGAAATAGGATGGGGACACAAATGGGATTGGGACACAAATGGGATGGTGACACAAATGGGATGGGGATGGGGACAGAAATAGGATAGGGACACAAATGGGATGGGGACACAAATGGGATGAGGATAGGGATGCAAATGGGTTGGAAACACAACTGGGATGGGGACGTAAATGGGATGGGGATGGGGACAGAAATGGGATAGGGACACAAATGGGATGGGGACACGAATGGGATGGGGACACGAATGGGATGGGGATGGGGACACGAATAGGATAGGGACACAAATGGGATGGGGACACAAATGGGTTGGGGACACAAATGGGATGGGGATGGGGACACAAATGGGATGGGGATGGGGACACAAATGGGATGGGAATGGGGACAGAAATGGGATGGGGACACAGATGGGATGGGACGGGACTGGAAAGGAACTGGGAACGGAGAGAGATGGGACGGAGCCAAGGCACAAACAGGGCCGAGCACAGGGCCAGGACGGTTTGGGGCCGGGACGGGCACGGGGCCGGGATGGACACGGGGACGAGGACGGGCACGGGGACGGGACGAGCATGGGGACAGCCACCCCAGCGGGGCCCCCGCCGTGCGGTGCCGCAATCCCGTCCCGTCCCGGGGGCGTCCCTGCTATTTCCAGCAGCCGCGCGCGTGTGCTCGGCCCGCCCGCCGGCGCGGGATTTTCTAGTAAACGGGGAAATTATCCGGGAGCTTAAAACCGACGTGAATCACTTTTAATGGGCGCAGGTGACTCATCGGGCTCGAAAAAGATTACGGCACACAATAAATGCCGGCGGGGCTTTTATCGGCCGGGGAGCGGCGCGGCCCCGCGGAGGTGCGAGAGCTCGGTGGTTATTTGATTATTTTTTTCCTAAAAGGAAAGGAATTAAGGCAGGAGGAATTAATTACGGTGAGGGCTGCGGGAGCCCACGGAAGGCGGCGGAGCTCGGGGCATGGTGGGGGGGGGTTGGGGTCCGGCCAGCGGGGGCGGGAGGTTTCGGAAAAGGTTTCGGAAAAGGTTTCGGAAAAGGTTTCGGGAGAGGTTTCGGGGAAGGTTTTGGAAAGGGATTGAGAAAAGGTTTCGGAAAAGGCTCCGGGAGCCGGCGGTGGCCGGATCCTTCCCGAATACCGGAGCCGCCGGGGGGGGGAGAAGAAACCCCAGCAGAGCCGGTCGCCCAAGCGGCCCCATTGTTTTGCCCTAATTCAATTAATTGCTCCAGGAAGGGACCGGCCAAGGTTTGAGCCGGTTCCTCCCGGCGGGGCCGGAGCCGGTGGCCCCGCACCGGGGCCGGGGCTCGGCGCCCCCCAAATCCGCCGCCCCCGCGCCCACCCGGCGAGGGGAAGCTCCTCGGCGCGGCGCCCTGGCCCCAATTAGAAGAGCGAAGGAAGAGGAGGGAAGAAGGAGCCCGAACCATCTGCTGCGCTTCGTTTGCATAAATTATCTCCCCCTAATGAAGCCGGAGGTGCCGCTCGCCCGGAAGAGCGAGGCGCCGCGCGCTCCCGCCGCGTTACTACGAGGCACCAGCCGTCGATTCACAAGTTGTTTGCTCGCCCCCCCAAAAAAACAAAATTCCTTCCAGCTGCCGGGAACAGCCAGACCCGGCGCCAGATGGCTCCCGGGGGGGGGAGACAGGGAACGGGACCCCCCCTCTGCCAGCACCCACGGGGAACGGCGCCGCGGTTGCGGGTCGGGGACCCTCCGTTGGGTGCCCGCGGCCGGTTCCGCTCAGAGCGGGTTCGCCCCAAAAGGGTGGGGGGTTACCGGGGGGGTTCCGAGCCCCTCGGGTTGCGGGGGGTCCAGGTTTTTTGGGGATGGGGTCCCGGGGATGGGTCCCCCATCCCCAAAGCCTCGCGGGGGTCCCCACGGCTCCGCGTCACCGGAGGCGTCGAGGGGGCCGGCGGCGGCGTCCCGCTCCCCGCGGCCCCGCCGTCGCCCGCACCTACCGCCTGCCGGTGCCGGGGGGTCCGTGGGAGGAAGAGCAGGAGGAGGAGGAGGAGGAGGAAGGCCAGGACATGCGAGATTTGCGCAGCCCGGGTCGGTCACCGGTGTCCACGGCGTCCGCCCGCTCCATGGGCCGCGGCGGCGGCCGCTCGGTGTCGGAGAAGCCGCGGTGCCGGATGCGGATGGGGGTCCGGGGCTGGCGCCAGAGGTGCTGGGGGGGCTTCAAGGTTGCCGACCCCTCCCGGGGCACCGGCAACGACAGCGAGAGGCTTTTCCGAGCTCCCGCCGCCCCCTCCATCCCCCCGGCACCGGGGCGCACCGGCGGCGGCTCCGTTTTGCGCGCCCCCCCCCCCCCCCCTTCCACCCCCTCCGCTCCCCGTTCCCCCGGTTCCTAACGATGCGCGGCGGCGGTGGCGGCGGGGGGGGGAGCCGAGGGGGCTCTACCCGGTTCCGGGCTCCGCATGGCCCCCGGGAACCGACGGGGAAGACCCCCGGGGAGGCGCCTGCCGCCGCTGCCGGTGCCGGTGCCGCTGCCGCCGCCGGTGCCGCCGCCTCTGCGCGCCCGCCTCGGCGCCTCCCCCCGCCCCGGCGCAGCCTCCGGTTCTTCCCCCCCCCACCTCCGCCCCCCTCCCGTCGGGAACTGCCCCCCCCCCCCCAACCCGGGTACAAGGGGGGAACCCCCCCCCGGTAATGGGATCCCCTCTGGGATCCGTCGCATCCCCCCCCGCGCCCCCAAATGGGGACCCCTCGCCATGGGATCCCCCCCTCAGTGGGGGCTCCCCTCTCAGTGGGGGCTCCCCCCGGTTGGGGAAACCCCCCCCCCGCCGATACCAAGGCAAAACAAGGTGCCCCCCCCCCCCATAATTCGGGGACCTCCCCCAAAAGTACCGCAGGGCGCCCCCCCTTAGGGGAAAAACGGCGCTGCTGGGAGCCCCCCAGCACCCCCTGGGGGCACCACGGGCAGGGTGGGGGCACCCCCATGCGCCCCCCCCCCCCCCAAAAAAAAAAATCCCCCTATCACAACACATTGCGCCCCCCCCCCCCAGGGGATGCACCCCCAGCACCGCGCTCCAGGCACCCCCCCATGGAGGGGTGGGGGGGGGGTCGGGATGAAAATTGGGGGGGGGGTCCGGGGGGGGGGGGCTGAGCTGGGTGGTGGGAGGGCAGCGGGCGGGAGCACACCCTGGAAATTTCGGCGGATGATTCATTGCAGCGGGGGGGGGGGGCGAGGGGGGGGCACCCGGCTCCCCGCTGCAGCCCCGGCCGGGGCCGCATCCAGCCCGCGAGGGAAGCGGCACCGAGGGGCTGGGGGCGCGGGGACACGGCGGGGACACGGCGGGGACACGGCGGGGACACGGCGGGGACACGGGGCCAGGACCCTCGCTGCAGCCCCGCGGCGGTGCCGGTGGCGGCGGGTCCAGAGCTGGTGGTGCCCAGCGGGGCCACGGCCCCAGGGTGGCACTGTGCCCGTCCCCAGACGCTTGTCCCCATCCCCCCAAATTGTCCCCATCCCCAAAAATCGTCCTTATCCCCCCAAATTGTCCCCATCCCCAAAACATTGTCCCCATCCCCCCAAATTGTCCCCATCCCCAAAAAATTGTCCCCATGACCCGATGCTTGGCCTTATCCTGGGTGCTGTCCCCATCCCCAGCACCGTCCCCATCCTGGCTCCGGTCCTGTCCCTGTCCCTGTCCCTGTCCCTGTCCCTGTCCCACGTCTCATCATCCCTGGCCATTTGTCCCCATCCCTGTCCCCATCCCCATCCCGGATTGTCCCCACGCCAGGCACCATCCTTGTCCCCAGCACCATCCTGGTCCTGTCCCAGGCACTTGTCACCCTCTCAAGCTCCTTGTCCCCATCCTGTCCCTGTCCCTGTCCCCATCCTGTCCCTATCCCCACACACAGCCCCCATCCCCACCACTGCCCCCACCCCAAGCACTTCCCCCATTTAGGAACTCGCCCCCATCCCCTTGTTATCCCCTCACCATCTCCCCCCATGCCCCCCCCAGGACATCTCCCCCCCCCAAAACGCCCCCGTCCCTACCTGTGGGGCTCGGCCTGGGTGACGGCGATGCGGGGGGGCACGCGCAGCGGCAGCGAGGTGGGTCGGGGCAGCTCGGGGGAGCGCGCCCGCTCCGGGGGCTTCCAGGGGGGCACCAAGAGGCCGGCCGAGGGGCGACGGCGCCCACGCCGCAGCTCGGCCCCCAGCATGGCCGGGGGGGGCGCGGGGTGGCTGCGGGACCCCGGTTCCGGAGACTCCGGGGGGGGCTGTGGGTAAGGGGCAGGGGGTGTCAGGGGGCACGCACGGCACGGTATGGCACGGCATGGTGTGGTACAGCATGGTATGGCACGGCACGGCACGGCATGGCACGGCACGTTATGGCACGGCACAGTACGGCATGGCATGGCACGGCATGGCACGTTATGGCATGGCACAGCATGGCACGACATGGCACGGCATGGCACGGCATGGCACAGCATGGCACGGCATGGCACGTTATGGCATGGCACAGCATGGCACGACATGGCACGGCATGGCACGGCATGGCACAGCATGGCACGGCATGGCACGGCATGGCACGGCATGGCATGGCACAGCCAAGGAGTATAGCACAGCATGAGATAATGCAACACGGCATGGCACGGCACGGTATGGCACGGCACGGCCAGGGAGATTCACATGGCACGGCACGGCACGGCACAGCCAGGGACCCTCGCGTGGCATGGCACAGCATGGAATGGCACGGTATGGCTTGGCATGGTTTGGCACAGCACGGCGTGGCATGGCACAGCATGGCACGGCGTGGCACAGCACAGCATGGCACAGCACAGAATGCCACGACACAGCATGGAATGGCACAGAATGGCACGGAATGGCATGGTGCAGGGCATGGCACAGCATGGAACAGCACGGCGTGATCCGGCACGGCATGGCCAAGAAATCTGGCATGGCACGGCGCAATACGGCACGGCACGGCACACGGCCAGGCATCCCTACACGGCATGGCATGGTACGGCACGGCACAGCACGGCTTGGCATGGCACGGCACAGCATGGCACACCGCCAGGCATCCTTACACGGCACGGCACGGCACAACCTGGCACGGCACGGCACGATGCCGCACGGCACGGTGTAGCACACGGCCAGGCATCCCTACACGGCATGGCACGGCACAGCACGGCACGGCACATGGCCAGGCATCTCTACATGGCACGGCACGGCATGGCACAACCTGGCATGGCACAGCACGGCACAGCTCGCCATGGCACAGCATGGCACATGGCCAGGCATCACGGCACGGCATGGCACGGCACGGCATGGCACGGCACGGCATGGCACGGCACATGGCCAGGCATCCTTACTTGGCACGGCACGGCGCAACCTGGCATGGCACGGCATGATACGGCACGGCACGGCACACGGCCAGGCATCTCTACATGGCACGGCACTGCATGGCACAACCTGGCACGGCATGGCACGGCACGGCATGGCACATGGCCAGGCATCCCTACACGGCACGGCACAGCATGGCACAACCTGGCACGGCACGGCACAGCATGGCACATGGCCAGGCATCACGGCACGGCACAACCTGGCACGGCACGGCACACGGCCAGGCATCCCTACACGGCATGGCACGGCACGGCACGGCACGGCATGGCACAACCTGGCACGGCACGGCACGGCACATGGCCATCACCCCTTACACGGCACGGCACCCCCGCAGCGCCCCCTCCAGCACCCCCCCTCCCCAAAGACCCGGGGGGCCGCGCCGCAGCAGCGTGCCCCCGCGGGCTGCCCCTAACGAAGCGCTTCATTAGGCTGGGAACTCTGGGGAGGGGGCATTAACCCAGCCTGGCTGCCCCCCCCCTCCCTAAATACCCCCCCCGTGCCCCCCCCCTCCCTAAATACCCCCCCCTGTGCCCCTCCCCATCCCAAAATACCCCCCCTTTGTGCCCCCCCCAGCCCCGCTCACCTCCTCCTGGGGGGCGCCCGGGCTCTTCTCCATGCACCCACCCTGCTCAGGGCGCGGGGGCCATGGGGGGGGACCCGGGGGGCTCGGCCGCCTGCGGGAGAGAGCGGCGGCGGTGAGACCACGCAGCCCCCCCCCGGTGCCCCCCCCAAATTCCCCATCCGCTTGCCGGGGGCACTATGGGGTAGGGGGGGGCTGCAAGCAAGCTACAAGCAAGCGCCCCCCCCCTCACCGCCAGCGGATCGGGGCTGGGGGCGTTGGGGACCCCCGCGTCTTCGCAAGCGGGGTTGCCAAGGGAACGCCGGCATCGGCACGGCACCGGCGGCAGGCCCCATAGGACCCGCATCAGGCCCTATAACCCCGGCATCAGGCCCTGTAACACCGGACTCGTGCCCCATAGCACCGGAATCAGGCCCCATAGCACCGGCATCGTGCCCCACGGCACCGGTACAGCGTTGGCACGGCGCCCCATGGCACAGCGCCCCGTGGCACGGCACCCCAATGCCCGGCACCCCAATGCCCGGCACCCCGTGGCCCCGCTCCTGCCGGTCCCGTTTCCCCTCCTGCGGCAGCGTTTCTCCCCGCCGCCGGGATCCCTTCCCGCGGCCCTGCCGCATCGCTTCCCGCGGCACCGGCACCGCTCCCGTGGGATCCCCCTGCCTATGGATCCCCCTGCCTATGGGGTCCCCATTCCTATGGGTCCCCCTTCCTATGGGGTCCCCTTTCCCATGGGCCCCCCCTTCCTATAGGATCCCCATTCCTATGGATCCCCCTTCCTATGGGATCCCCCTGCCTATGGATCCCCCTTCCTATGGGATCCCCTTTCCTATGGATCCCCCTTCCTATGGGGTCCCCTTTCCCATGGGCCCCCCCTTCCTATAGGATCCCCATTCCTATGGGGACCCCTTCCTATAGGATCCCCATTCCTATGGATCCCCTTTCCTATGGGGTTCCCTTTCCTATGGATCCCCCTTCCTATGGATTCCCATTCCTATGGGATCCCCCTCCCTATGGTTCCCCCTTCCTATGGATCCCCGTTTCTATCGGATCCCCTTTCCTATGGATTCCCATTCCTATAGGACCCCCTTTCCTATGGGACCCCATTCCTATAGGACCCCCTTTCCTATGGGACCCCATTCCTATAGGACCCCCCCCTTCTTATGGGACCCGCTTCCTATGGATCCCCCTTCCTATTGGATCCCCCTTCCTATGGGATCCCCTTTCCTATGGATCCCCATCACTATAGATCCCCTTTCCTACAGGACCCCACTTCCTACGGGACCCCTTTTCTCCTCGGATCCCCTTTCCTATAGGATCCCTTCCCGTGGGATCCGTTTCCCTGGGATCCTTTCCCGTGGGATCCCTTCCCGCAGCCCCGGCCTCGCTCCCGGTGGTGCCGGTGGGGCGGGCACGAAGCTCAGCCCCTTGCGTCCCCCCCCCCACCCCGTAGCCAGCACCGGGAGGCACCGGGAGGCACCGGGACCGGTGATTTTAGTTTTTTTTAGGTTTTTTTTATATTTTTTTAGGGTTTTTTATATTTTTTTAGGGTTTTTTATTTTTTTTTAGGGCGGGGGGGGGGGGGCTGCGGGTGCCGCGCACCGGTGCCACCGGGGACACCCCCAGCGGTGCCATCCCCCGGCTCCCCAAAACCCCCCCGGTTCTCCCCCCACCCCCCCGGTGCCCGGTCACCGGAGCCCCAAATCCCATCCTCAGCCCCCCCCCCGGCCCCCCCCACACCTCCTCCCGGTCCTGGGCTCCCCCATCCCGGTGCCCCCCCCCGGTACCTCGGCGGCTCCCGGTGCGGCGGCGCTGCCCGGCATCCACCTGCCGGTGTTTACGGCGGAGCGCGGGGGCGGCGGGGGACGGAGGGAGGGAGGGGGGGGGGGTCCCGCCTTCCCCACCCCCCCCCCCCAACCCCTCACCCCCCTCCCCGGTCCCGGTCCCGGTCCCGGTCCCGGTCCCGGTGCCACCGGAGCCGCCCGGGCGCAGCGCGGGGCCGGCGGAAACGCGGCGGGAGCGGCTCCGGGAGGGACCACGTGGGCAACGGGAGCCCCCCCCCGGTAATGGGAAACCCCGGTAATGGGGTCCCTTCGGTAACGGGAAGCTCCCGGTAACGGGAATCTCCCGGTAATGGGGTCCCTTCGGTAATGGGAACCCGGTAATGGGAGCCCCTCGGTAACGGGAATCTCTGGTAATGGGGTCCTCCCGGTAATAGGGTCCCCCCGGTAACGGGAACCTTCCGGTAACGGGAACCCCCCGGTAATGGGATGCCCCGGTAATGGGGTCCCCCTGGTAACGGGAACTTCTGGTAACGGGGTCCTCCCGGTAATGGGAACTTCCCGGTAACGGGAACCCCCCGGTAATGGGGTCCCCCCGGTAATGGGAACCCGGTAATGGGAGCCCCTCGGTAACGGGAATCTCTGGTAACGGGATCCTCCCGGTAATGGGGTCCCCCCGGTAACGGGAACCCCCCGGTAATGGGGTCCTCCCGTTAACGGGAACATCCCGGTAATGGGGTCCCTTCTGTAATGGGAACCTCCCGGTAACGGGAACCCCTTGGTAATGGGGTCCCTTCAGTAACGGGAATCTCTGGTAATGGGGTCCTCCTGGTAACGGGAACCTCCCGCTAACAGGAAACCCCGGTAATGGGGTCCCCCCGGTAACGGGACCCTCTGGTAATGGGGTTCTCCTGGTACCAGGATCCTCCCAGTAACGGGATCATCCAGGTAGTGGGAACCTCCCGGTAACGGGAACCCAGTAACGGGGTCCCCCCGGTAACGGGAACATCCTGGTAACGGGGTCCCCTTGGTACCAAGATCCTCCCAGTAACGGGAACCTCCCGGTAATGGGAACCCAGTAATGGGGTCTCCTCAGTAATGGAATCCCCCCAGTAACGGGAACCTTCCAGTAACGGGAACTCCTGGTAATGGGGTCCCCCGGTAACGGATCCCCCTGGTAACGGGAACTCCCCGGTAACAGAATCCCCCCGGTAACGGGAACCTCCCAGTAACGGGATCCCTCCAGTAATGGGGTCCCCCCAGTAACGGGAACCCAGTAATGGGATCCCCCGGTAATGGGAACCCCGGTAACGGGATCTTCCCAGTAACAGGACCCCAGTAACGGGAACCCCATTAACGGGAACCTCCCGGTAACGGGAATCCCGGCAATGGGATCCCCCCGGTAATGGGGCCCCCGGTAATGGGACAGCCCCCTGACCCCATACCAGTCCCCCCCGGTGTCACCGGTGCCCTTAGAGCGCTGGCACCGTGGCCCCCATGTCCCCATAACCCCATAACCCCATGTCCCCGTGTCCCCCAATGTCCCCATATCCCCCATCCTCATGTCCCTATATCACCATGTCCCCCTGTGTCCCCCCCATATCCCCATATCCCCTATATCCTCCCCTGCCCCCCCACGTTCCCATATCCCCCCCATCCCCATGTCCCCCCATATCCCCCCCATATCCCCTATATCCTCCCCCACCCCCCCCACATCCCAATATCCCCCCATATCCCCCCATATCCCCCCATATCCCCATATATCCCCCACCCAAGCCCTATACACATCCCTCTCCCCCCCTCCCTATTTTTAGGATCAGAAAGACCCCCCCCATACCCCCCCGTACCCCCCCGTACCCCCCTCACCCTTTCCAACCCCCCTCCCACCCCCCCCTATTTTCCGGGGCTCCTGTCTCTTTAAAACCAGCGCCATCTTTGAAGCGGGCAAAACCGGCGGCATCGCCAGCCGGGCGGCGCGGCGCGCATGCGCAGAGCGCCCGGCGCGGCCGGAAGTGCGCAGGGCGGAAGCGGGCGGGGAGGGAAGGAGGGAGAGGGCGGCTGGAGGGTTCCAGAAGAGAGCGGAGGGAGCCGGGCCCCCCCCCCTCCCCCACACGCACCCCCCCGCCATGGTGGATTACAGCGTCTGGGACCACATCGAGGTGTCGGATGACGAGGACGAGACGCACCCCAACATCGACACGGCCAGCCTCTTCCGATGGCGGCACCAGGTCGGGCCCCCGCCGTTGCCGCCAGGCCTCGTTGTCATGGCAACCGCGCTAGGCCCCGGACCCCCCCCCCCCCCTTCCCCTCCCCGTTCCCCTTAAGCCCCGCTGCTCCCGGGAGGCTTCGTTGCTATGGCAACCAGGCTAGGCCTCAGCCCCCCCCCCGGCTCCCTGAAGGCTTCGTTACTATGGCAACCCGGCTAGGCCTCGCCCCCCCCCCCTTTCAGCCTTTCCCATTGGGGTCCCGGTTGCCATGGAGACCGAGCCCCCCCCCCAGTTGCCATGGTGACCGCCCCCCCCCCCCCCTATCGCCCCCATCCCTTTTGGGCCCGGCCCCCCCCCCTTGGACCCCCTCTCTCCATCCCCTTGGTGTCCAGGTCCCCCGTTTCCATGGCAACCCCCCCCCAGGACCACCCCCCCACTGTCACACTTATAGGGCTGGGGGGTTTATAGGGCCCTGACCCCACAGCCTCACCTCTGACCCCTTCCCCATAGTGCTGGGGGGGACCCCAGGCCCCTCAGCCCCCCCCCCCCATCCCCATTTTATCCCCGGGGGCTCTCAGCCCTCCCCCCACCCCCCGCCAGGCCCTAAAACCTCCCTTTTTTCCCCCATCCTAATAAAGACTGAACACGGGGGGGGGGGGGGGATTTCCCTTATGGGGGCAGCGCTTGGGGTCTTGCTGGAAAGGGGTGGCCTTTTGGTGCTGTTTCCATCCCTTCCAACCCCAAAAAAGGGGAAAAACACCCCATTTCTAATTAAAAAAAAGTGAATTTCTGCTTCTAATCCTATTGGGAAACGCTTTGAGGTTTCGGGGGGGGGCTTAAAAGTTTGAAATCCCCCCCCGCAGGCCCGCGTGGAGCGCATGGAGCAGTTCCAGAAGGAGAAGGAGGAGCTGGACAAGGGGTGCCGCGAGTGCAAGCGCAAACTGGCCGAGTGCCAGAGGAAGCTGAAGGAGCTGGAGGTGGCCGAGGCCGAAGGCGGGCGAGCCGAGGTGGCCCGGCTGCAGGCCGAGGCTCAGCAGCTACGGAACGAGGAAAGGGGTTGGGAGAGCAAGCTGGAGGAGCTGAAGAAAAAGGAGAAGAACATGCCCTGGAACGTCGACACGCTGAGCAAAGACGGCTTCAGCAAGGTGGGTTTTTGGGGGGTTTTTTGGTTTTTCGGGGGTTGTTTTCCCTGTATCCCACCCGCCCCGGTTTTTTTGGGGTGTGGATTTGGGGTCAGGCGACGTGGCTCGGCCCCGCAGAGCGTCTTCAACGTCAAGCCGGAGGAGAAGGAGGAGACGGAGGAGCAGAAGGAGAAGAAGCACAAAAGCTTCGTGGAGAGATACGAGAAGCAGATCAAACATTTCGGTGAGCCCCCGGGCCCTGGGGGGGGCCTGGTCCTGGGGGGGGGCCCAAAACCAGGAAAAAAACCATGATTTTTTCCTCATTTTACCCATTTGACACCTTCCTCTCACCTCCTTTTCCCTGCTGAGGTGAAAATCGGGGCTCTGCCCATCCTTACTGGGGTGTCCCCAGTCCCTGGGGGGTGTCCCTGGTACCTGGGGGGGGCCCAGTCCCTTGGGGGGGGCCCCAAAACCAGGAAAAAAAACACATTTTTCCTCATTTCACTCATTTTGCACCTTCCTCTTGCCTCTTTATCCCTGCTGAGGCGAAAATCAGCGCTCTGCCCACCCTTACCGGGGTGTCCCCAGTCCCTGGGGGGTGTTCCTGGTCCCTGGGGGGGGCGCAGTCCCTGGGGGGGCCCCAAAACCAGGAAAACCCCACAATTTTTTCCTCATTTCACTCCTTTTGCACCTTCGTCTCTCCTCCTTTCCCCTGCCAAGGCCCAAATCAATTTCTCCCCAATTTATTCCAGCTCCACCACGCTTTACGACTCACAGGGCGGTTGGAGGGGGGGGGTTAATTGATTAATTAAGAACAATTAACCACGGGGGGGGGGATTTTGTGTTGGCCAGGCATGCTGCGGCGCTGGGACGACAGCCAGAAGTACCTGTCGGATAACCCACACCTCGTTTGCGAGGAGACAGCTAATTACTTGGTGATCTGGTGCATCGACCTGGAGGTGGAGGAGGTGAGGGGGGGGCCGCGGGGGGGGCCCTGCCCCTTTTACCCCCCCCCCCATCACCTTTTAGAGCTTTTTTCCCCTCCCAATTCCCCCCCCTCATCGCCTTTTGGAGCTTTTTCCCTCCCCACCATCACCTTTTGGGTCATTTTCCCCCTGCTCAACCCCTCCCCGAGCATCCTCGCGGGGAATAAAAGCTCTCGGGGTGATTTTTTTTGCGGAATTTGGGTTTTTTTTGATGATTTTTTGGGGGTTCTGGGGCAGAAACACGCGCTGATGGAGCAGGTGGCCCACCAGACCATCGTCATGCAGTTCATCCTGGAGCTGGCCAAGAGCCTCAAGGTGGATCCCCGGGCGTGCTTCAGGCAGTTCTTCACCAAGATCAAGGTGAGGACCCCCCCCCTTCCTTCCCACACCACAAAAAAGAACCGTTTTCGCCTCTTTTTAACCCAAATTTTCCAACGCACCGAGTTGTACGACTCGGCTTCAGTTCTTCAAAGCTGAATCTTCAAAAACGACACCAGGGAGGGCTGGGAGGAGGGGTGGGGACCTTTATTTTTGCTCCCCTTCTTTCTTTTTTCTCTTTATTTTGCCCCCCCTTCTTTCTCTTCTTTCTTTTTGCCCTTTTCTTCTTTTAACCCCTTTTGTTTTTTCTCCCCTTTTTTGTCCCCTTCTTTCTTTTTTCTTCTTTTTCCCTTCTTTCTCCCCTTTTTTCTTTTTCCCTTTTTTTTCTCCCCTTTCTTTTTTCTTCCTTTTTCCTTTTTTCCCTTTTTCTCTCTCCTTCTTTCCCTTTTTCCTTCTTTTTTCCCTTTCTTCCTCCCTGCTTTCCTTTTTCCTTTTTTTTCTCCCCTTTTCTTCTTTCTCTTTTTCTCCCCTTTTTGTTTTTCTCTTTTTCTCCCCTTTTCCCTTTTTCCCTCCCCTTCTTTTCCATTTTTTCTCCCTTCCTTTCTTTATTTCCTTTTTCCCTTCCCTTCTTCCCTTTTTCCCCTTTTCCTCCCCTGCTTTCTCGTTTTTTCTCTTTTCTCCCCTGCTTTCCCTTTTTCCTCCCATGCTTTCTTTATTCCCTTTTTTTCTCCCCTCCTTTCCTTTTTTTCTTTTCTCCCTTTTTCTCCCTTTTTTTCCTTTCTTTTTCTCCCCTTTTCCTCCCCTTTTTTCCTTTTTCCTTTCTTTTCCTCCCTTTTTTCCTTTTTCCTTTCTTTCCTCCCTTTTTTCCTTTTCCCCCCTTTTTCTCCTTTTTTTCCTTTCTTTTTCTCCTTTCTTTTTCTCCTGTTTTTCCTTTCTTTCTCCCGTTTTTCCTTTCTTTCCTTTCTTTTCTCCTTTTTCTCCCTTTCTCCTTTTCTCCTTTTTTCCTATTTCTCCCCTTTTTTCCTTTCTTTTTCCTTTTCTTCTTCTCCTGTTTTTCCCTTTTTTCCTTTCTTTTTTTGTTTCTCTTCTCCTTTTCTCATTTTTTTCTTTTTCTCCCGTTTTTCCTTTTCTTTTTCTCCCGTTTTTCCTTTCTTTTTCTCCCGTTTTTCCTTTCTTTTTTCGTTTCTTCCCTTTTCCCTTTTTCTCCCGTTTTTCCTTTCTTTTTCGTTTCTTCTCCTGTTTTTCCTTTCTTCTCCCGTTTTTCCCTTTTTTCCTTTCTTTTTTCCTTTCTCTTCTCCTTTTTCTCCTTTTCTCCTTTTTTTCCTATTTCTCCCCTTTTTTCCTTTCTTTTTCTCTCTTTTTCCCTTTCATTTTCTCCCTTTTTTTCCTTTCTCTTCTCCTTTTTCTCCTTTTCTCCTTTTTTCCTATTTCTCCCCTTTTTCCCCCTTTTTCCCCCATATTTTTTTCTCCCTTTCCCCCCCCGCAGACGGCCGACCAGCAGTACATGGAGGGCTTCACGGAGGAGCTGGAGGCGTTCAAGGAGCGCGTGCGGGGCCGTGCCAAGGTGCGCGTGGAGCGGGCGCTGCGCGAGTACGAGGAGCAGGAGCGCCAGAAGCGCCTTGGCCCGGGGGGGCTCGACCCCGTCGAGGTCTACGAGTCCCTGCCCCCCGTGAGTGGTGGGGGGTGGGGGGCTTTGGGGGAGGCTAAGGGGGTCCTGGGGGGCTTTGGGGAGGGGTTAGGGGGGTTTTTGGGGGTGTTGGGGGGTTTTGGGGGGGTTGGGATTTTTTAGGGGGGGGTTGGGGGAGGTTTGGTGGGGGTTTGGGGGGTTTTGGGGGAGGCTAAAGGGGTCCTGGGGGGCATTTGGGGGGTCCTGGGGGGCTCTGGGGGGTATTGGGGATTTTTGGGGGAGGTTTGGGGGGGTTCTGGGGGGCTTTGGGGGAGGCTAAGGGGGGTTGGGGGGGTTCTGAGGGGCATTTGGGGGGGTCCTGGGGGGCTCTGGGGGGGTATTGGGGATTTTTGGGGGGGGTGGGGAAGTCTAGGGGGCTTCAGGGGGGCTTTGGGGGAGGCTAAGAGGGTCCTGGGGGGCATTTGGGGGGTATTGGGGATTTTTGGGGGAGGTTTGGGGGGGGGTTCTGGGGGGCTTTGGGGGAGGCTAAGGGGGTCCTGGTGGGCTCTGGGGGGGGTGTTGGGGTTTTTTGGGGGGTTTGGGGGAGGTTTTGGGGGGGTTGGGGAGTTTTGGAGGGGGTTTGGGTTTTCTGGGGGGGGGTTGGGGGGGTTGGGAGGGTATTGGGGGGGGTTTTGGGGGGGTTTTGGGGGATATTGGGGGATTGGAAGGGTATTGGGGGGGGTTGGGAGGTTTTGGGGGGGTTTTGGGGGGTTTGGAGGAGGGTGGGGGGTTGGGGGGAGGGGGACTCTGGGGAGGTCTTGGGGGAAGGAGGGGGTTGGGGTGGCTTTGAGGGGGGGTTGGGGGGCTTTTGGGGGGTTTTGGGGTGAGGAGGGGGTTTTGGGGAGGGGGTTTGGGGGGAGCTTTGTGGGGTTGGGGGCTTGGTGGGGGGGCATTTGTGGGGTCTCTTTTGGGGAGGGGGGGGCTTGTAGGGGATGGGATTACCCCGTAGATGTTTGGGGTTTTGGGGGGCTTCATGGGGGCTTTTTTGGGGGCAGGGGGGGCTCGTAGGGGATGGGGCTGACCCTGTAGGCGTTCGGTATTTTGGGGGGGGCTTTGCCCACCCCCTCCTTTGCCCCCCCCAGGAGCTGCAGAAGTGTTTTGACGTGAAGGACGTGCAGCTGCTGCAGGACACCATCAGCAAGATGGACCCCACGGTGCGCACCGGGCGTTTTTTTTGGGGCCGCGGCTCCCTTTTTGATCATTTTGATACATTTTTCCTTATTTTTAACCCTTTTTTTAATATTTTTAACCCTTTTTCCCCCCCCCCTTCGCAGGAGGCCAAGTACCACATGCAGCGCTGCATCGACTCCGGGCTCTGGGTCCCCAACGCCAAGGGGGGGGACAAAAGCGGGGAGGGGGGGGCCGAGGCCGTCTACGAGGAGATCCCGAAGGAGACCCCAAAAGAGAGCGGGGCCGAGGGCAAGGGGAAGGCGTGAGGGGGCCGCTCTTCCTCCCCCCCCCCTTCCTCTTCCTCGCTCCTCGCCGCCACGCACGCTTCTCACCCCCCCCCACAGCCCTTTTTTTTTTTTGGGGGGGGGGGGCATCCCCACAGCCCCCAGCCTCGCCCCTTTGGGGGGGTTTTTGGGGTGCCACGACCCCCCCCAAACTCCTTCACCCCCTTAAAGCCCCCCTCCGATGCTGGGTGTGGGCGGGGGGGGGGGTTTTTTGGGGGTCGTCCCCCCCCCCTCCTCCTCCTCCTGCCGGGGGGGGGCCGGGCAGTGCAATGGTCACCGCGGCTCCAGGGCAGCGCCTGGGCTCTGGCACCAATAAAAGTGATGGAAGTAGAGGGGGTGTCGTGGTGGGGGGGGGGTAAAAATTGGGTGGTGGGGGGGCAAAAAGGGGGTAAAAAGGGGGCTGGGAGGGGTAAAAAGGGGGCTGTGGGGTAAAAACGGGGGTGGGGGGGGCAAAAAGGGGGCGGGGGGGCAGGTAAAAAGGGGGGCTGGGGGGGTGAAAAGGGGGCTGGGGGGTAAAAATGGAGCTGGGGGGGTAAAAAGGGGGCTGGGGGGGAAAAGGAGACAAAAAAGAGGGGTGGGGGTGAAAAGGGGGGCAAAAGGGGTGGGGGGTGTTGGGGGGGGCAAAAGGGGCTTGGGAGGGGGGATATTGGCTCGGGGGGGGTGAAGGGGGTTGGGGGGGGGTAAAGGGGGTGGGGGGGGTGTTGGTTGGAGGGGGTTGGACACGACTTTAGGGATGTGCCCCCCCAATTTGGGCCACGTCCCCCCTCCAGTTAGGACCTTTTGCCCCCCCCCATTTCCAGTTGTACCCCCCCCAATTCAGAGCCTCTGTCCCCCCCATTTTGGGCTATCTGCCCCTCCAAATCCAACCGTGCCCCCCCCAAATTTGGACCATCTGCCCCCCATACCCAGCTGTGCCCCCCCAATTTGCCCCCTACCCCCCATTTTCACCTGTGCCCCCCCAATTTGCCCCCCAGCCTCCCCATTTCCACCTTTGCCCCCCCAAAATTTGCCCCCAGCCCCCCCAAATCCCCCTGTGCCCCCCAATTTGCCCCCCCAATTCCACCAATTCCCCCCAATTTGACCCCCCAGCCCCCCCGTTTCCACCTTTGTCCCCCCAAAATTTGCCCCCAGCCCCCCCCAAATCCCCCTGTGCCCCCAATTTGCCCCCCCACCCACCAATTCCCCCCCAATTTGCCCCCGCCCCCCCCATTTCCCCCTGTCCCCCCCCCCCCAATTTGCCCCCATCCAGTTGAGCCCAAGCCCCGGCTGTGGCCACGCCCCAGTCTCCAGGCCACGCCCCCGTCTCAAGGCCACACCCCCCATTTATCAAAGACCACGCCCACATTACCCAAGACAACGCCCACAAATGTAGGCCACGCCCATTCATCACAGACCACGCCCCCTCCTGCGGCGCTCGTCCCCCCGCCCACGGGGCGCAGGCGGGTGGGCGTGGCCCCGTGGCTGCGTCTGGCCAATAGCAGCGCGCGTCTCATGGCGTCCAATGGGAGGCGGCGTCTCTTCGGGACCCACGGAGCCGGAACCGCGGCCGGGCCGGCGGGGAGCGGGGCCGGGACCGGGACCGGAAGCGGAACTGGGAGCGGAAGCGGAACCGGACCGGGACCGGTGTGTGAGGGGCTTGGGGGGGGCCTGGGGGGGCTGCGGGGGGGGGAGGCAGGGCCGAGGGGGGCGGGGAGAGCGGGATTTGGGGCGGGGGTGGGGCTGGGGAGGGAATTGGGGGCTTTGGGGGGGGGTTATGGGGTCGGAGGGGGGGATTTATGGGGCCGGGGGGGTTTTGTGGGGCTGGGGGGGGGGTTATGGGGCCGGGGGTGGTTTATAGGGCTGGGGGGGGAATGTGGGGTGGAGGGGAGTTGTGGGGTGGGAGGGGAGGATATGGGGCCGAGGGGGGATTTGTGGGGTCGGGGGGGGGGTTTATGGGGCTGGAAGGGGGTTGTGGGGCCAAGGGGGGGGGGAAAGGGATTGGGGGGGGGTTTCTGGGGCCGGGGGGGGGTTTATGGGGCTGGAGAGTTTATGGGGCTGGAGGGGGAGTTGTGGGGCCAAGGGGGGATTTGTGGGGTCGGGGGGTTTATGGGGCTGGAAGGGGGTTGTGGGGCCAAGCGGGGGATATGGGGTTGAGGGAGGATTTGTGGGGCCGGGGGGGGGGCAATGTGTAGGGTGGAGGGGAGTTTTGGGGTGGGAGGGGGGGATGTGGGGCCAAGGGGGGATTTGTGGGGCCAGGGGAGGAATGTGGGGCTGAGGGGGAATTGGGGGGGGACGGGGGAAGTGATGGAGGGTTGGGGGGGCAGTTGTGGGGTTGATGGGATTTGTGGGGCTGGGGGGGAGGCGTAGGGCCGGGGGGATTTGTGGGGGTGGGGATGGGGTGGACGTGGGGCTGAGGGGGAGTTGTGGGGTTGGGGGGGGTGTGGGGGCGCAGGATATGGGGGTCTTCAGGGTGTGGGGCCTGGGGGGAGTCAGAGCAGTCGTGTCTGTGATGTGGGGGGGGCTGGGGGGTCAGGATTTGGGGAGCTTTGGGGTCAGGATTTGGGGAGGTTTTGGGGTCAGGATTTGGAGGTTCAGGACCTGGAGGGCTTTGGGGTCAGGATCGGGTGGGTTTTGGGGTCAGGATTTGGAAGCTCAGGACCTGGAGGGCTTTGGGGTCAGGACTGGGGGGGGCTTTGGGCTCAGGATCTGGGGTGCTGGGACTCCAACCCCATGGCCATCCCCCATTTTGGGGCCTGGGAGGGGCCCTAACATCCCAAATCCCCCTTTATCCCTAGAAACGGGGGTGCCAGCGGCTGGCCCCGATCCCTCCCCGCCCTCTCCTGCCCGCGACCTTTGAGCCGCGGCCTCCTGGGGCCGCCGACCTCGCTCGGGGCCTCTGGCGGGGAACAAAAAGAGGCAAAACCACCCCAAACCTTGCCCTGAGCTTGCTCAGATCCCCTATCAGGCCTGCAGGCACCCAAAGTAAAGCTTTTTTGGGGCAAAACCTGGTTATTTGGTGTCTTTAAGCACCTGAATGCCACGAGAATCGCACCCTGAGCTATTTTAGGGCTGAAAACTCCAGATTTGGTTGGGTTTTCCCTGTTGGGCTGGGTCACAGCTCCGTGTCCATCCCTGTCCCTACAGAAGAGCGGGGCCCGGAGCTGCGGGGTGCGGGCGGCTCGGGGTCCTGGTGGTGATTTGAGGGTGCTGAGCTGCGACCCGAACCCTTTTCTTGGCAGAAAAGAGGAAAAAAAAAAACAATTTGGGCAAATTTGCAGCGAGCAACACCCTCGGGGGCTGAGCTCGGGGTGGAAACCGCGATCCTGCACCCCCTGGGGGGGTCCACGGATCAATTTGTCACCCCCAACCCCTCCTCCCCACGCAGGGAACGCCGTCGCCGCCGCTGCCAGGGGACCAGCTCCGCGTTATGCTCCAGCTGACGGCGAGGTGGGTGCCCGGGGGAGGTGAGGGGGGCGCTCCCGGTGCCCCCTTACCCCCTCCCCGTCCCCGTTAACCCCGTTAACCCCATTAACCCCGTTAACCCCGTCCCCTTTTGCCCCGCAGGAGATGTCTCTGTGCCAGTGCGCGGTGAAGCACAGCGAGTCGGAGCCTGAGGGCTGCTGCTCCCCTCCCGGCGGCGGTGGTGGCCTCAAAGTTTCCCTGCACTGGGGCGGCCCCGAGGAGCGCGAGCGATGCCAGAGCTACCCGCAGGGCACGCCGAGCGCCGAGGAGATCTGCATCGACCTCGCCCGGCGCATCGGTGAGCCCGGCGGCGTTCCCCTCCGCTTGCGCCGCCTCGTCCCGAGCTCTTTGGCACCCCCCCGAGCTCCCCTTTTTGCTCCGAAAAAGCGGCTTTTTGGTGCCGAGCCCGCTGTGGGAGTTCAGCCTCGCTCTTCCTGGCTTGGGGCGAGGCGAGGTGGGAGTCGCAGAGCGCTCCTCTCACCCCTCACCCCAAAAAAACGGGGAGAAATACGGCAAAAAGGGCTCAAGGGTTGAGAAGAGGAGGGGGAGACGGCGCTGTAATTATCCTGACGGGCCAAACGGGCTCGGAGCGGGGCGGCCGGGAGATTTAATTGCTAATTAGTAACGAGCTAGAGACGTGAGAAGCGAAGGGAAGGAACCAAAAGCGCCTTCCCCCAGCCAACCACTTCCACCTCCTCCCCCCGAGTGGGGAAAGGGGGAACGGGGGCTGCGGTCAGGCTGCAGCACTTCTCCTCCTCTCCTCCTCGCTCCCTCGTTCCCCATGCTGTGGGGTCCCCCCCCCCGGGTGCAGCCCTTGCAGAACTGATCCCGGGGGGGGGCTCCTCGCAGCCCTGAGCTGCGGCTCGGTGTCTTTTTGAGCCCCGATTTGCTGGAGCAGGCTGCAGCTCTCCCCTCGCTGGCCAAACGCTCTCGTTTTGGGTCCCAAAAAGCCTCGTTTCGGGTCTCCCACGGCGTTTCCCGCGGCGTCTCTGCACCGTGCTGAGGCTCCTGCGCCCAGCTGGCTTCCCCGGCAGGATGGAAAGCGTGGGGCTGGCTTCAAATGAGGCCCAGATGCCCGTGTCCCTGTTTAACAGCACTTTTAGAGGCAGCAGATGCCCGTGTCCCCCCCTCCCAGCACCTCTCTGCTGCCTCTGACATTTAGGAAGGGTGCTGGGGAGGAGGAAGGCTCCGTCCCCGGGCGCCTCGGTCGCTGCCCCCGCTGTCAGCAGCGTGCCCGGGGGCTGCGCCACCAGGAATCTGGCAGCTCGGAGGGAATCAGCGAAGACTTTTTTATCGTTTTATTCTCTTTTTTAACGTTTTCTGCTGCGAATTCGTGCCTGAGGCTCCTGGTTGCGTTGTCTTCGCAGGCATCACGCCGCTCTGCTACAGCCTCTTCGCGCTCTACGACCCCCAGAGCAGGACCTGGCTGCCCCCCAACCACGTCTTCAAAATCGGCAAGGACACCAACCTCAGCCTGCTCTTCCGCATGAGGTGAGGGCGCTCGTTGAGCCTCTCGAAGCAGCCGGCTGCCTTTTGGAACACAATAAATAAACCCCGGGGTTGTGCTGGCTTCCTCCTGCACCCCCGCGGGGCGGGCAGCTGGTGGAGCAGCCTGGAAACGCGCCCGAGGTTGGCACGGAGCCGGCGAGCCGGCAGGGCTCGGCTAAATCCAGCCCCTGAAGGAGCAAACCAGGAGCTGGACGGCTTTGGAGCCTGCGCCTCGGTTGGAAAAATGAATTTCTCCGGTCCTGGGGCTCCTCTGCTCGTGTCTCTGCTGCCTTGCTCAGCCCTGGTCCCCCCTGAGGCAATATTTTTTTGCCCCCTATGGGCCGTGGCTCCGTTTCCTGACCTCTTGGCGAGGTTTTCAGGCTCCCTGGCGATCCCTGAGCTCGCTGCTGCTTTTCCTCCTGCCGGCAGTCTCGCTGGGGGAGCTTTTTTCAGGCTGAGCTGTCAGGGTGAGGGTAAAAACGCGGGGAGGAGCAGCCTGGGGCTGCCTTCACTCCTGCCCGATGCCTTCGAAGCGACTCCTGCGGCTCCTCCTGCCTCCTGGGGGGCTGGGATGGAGCTGATGCTTCCCTCTGCTTGTCCTCACGTGGGAAATATTGGGAAATTTTGCATGGGAAGATCGTTGTGCCCTCTAGGAACGGGCTGGGTGCTGCAAAAAGCCCCGGGCAGCAGAGCAGGGCAAAGGTTTGGAGTCCTCGCGGCACCTCCAGCCGCAGAATCGACCCACGGCTCTCAACGTGCAGCCAACCCACCTCGTTTTTGGGGACACCGAGTCCCTTCTGCCCCTTTTTTTGGAGCTGGATGTGGTTTTTGGGGTTGAGAGGAGGGGAAAAGCGCCTCGAGGACGTGCCTGGTTCTCAGGTCAGGGTTTCAAAGCGGTTTTGGCGGCGCGGTTTGCCCTAAAAACCTGCTGGGAACCCGTGCAGCCGCCCGCGTGCTCCTTCCTCACCCCCATATCCTCTTGGGACCGGTGGCAAAAACCCTCTGCGGGAGCAGGGAGTCATCATTAGGGGGATTTTGGGGTGAAAACAGAGCATTTTCTGTGTCGGTGAGCGGGGATGACCCCGTCCCGGTGCCCTGCTGCAGGTATTACTTTCGGAACTGGCACGGGATGAACGAGAAGGAGCCGGCCGTCTACCGCAACGCGCCGCGGCCCAGCGAGACCCCCGACGAGAGGCTGCAGGGGGGAGCCGTGCTCGACAAAGCGTCCTTCGAGTACCTCTTCGAGCAGGTGAGGGCTGCAGGACCGGCCGGATCCTGGTCGGGCCGGGATTTGGGCCACCCAAGGGCTCAAACCCGTTCGTCAGCGGCTGTTTCCCCAACTTTGGGTGCTTTGTGGAAAGGGCAAACACAGCTGGGGGCCTGCCAGGGCCCTCAAAGCTTTTTTTTTTAATCCAGCTGGGTTGAGGGGATCCTGTTACAGCATTAAAAAACAACAAAAAACAACGTGGGAAAAAAATAATATGGGAAAAGCAGCCCCGGAGCCGGCGCAGGGTGTTTTTTTTTTCCTCTCATTGTTGAATTTTCTTCCTCCTCCTCGCCAGGGGAAGTCTGAATTCATCAACGACGTGGCGTCCCTGAGAGACCTGCAGACGGAGCAGGAGATCCAGAGGTTCAAGAACGAAAGCTTGGGCATGGCCGTGCTCCACCTCTCTCACATCGCCATCAAGAAGGGCATCTCCCTGGAGGAAGTGGCCAGGAAATACAGGTGAGCGCCTGGCTCCGGTGCCAAAAAGCTGGAAATTTCTGCTCTGTGCTTTTCCGAGGGGCTTCTCCTGCTCTGCCTGCAGGCTGCTGCAAGAGGGCAGCAGGAGCCAGCGCAGAGGGGGCGGCCTGCTTGGCTCCGTGCCCTCGCTTTCCCTTTTCCAGCCAATTTTCGGAGACGCCGGGGCAGCGCAGCCTGCTGGGCTGCTTTAGGGCGCGATCCCAGCACGAAATTTATTTTCCTGAGCCGTTTCTCCCTCCCCCGTGCAGCTTCAAGGACTGCATCCCGCGCTCCTTCTACCGCCAGATCCAGCAGAACAACTACCTGACCAAATTCCGCATGAAAACCGTCTTCAAGAAATTCGTGCAGCGCTTCCAGCGCCACACGGTCAGCGCGGGGAAGCTGACGGAGCAGGACATCATGTACAAGTACCTGGCCACCCTGGAGCACCTCGCGCCCCGTTTCGGCAGCGAGCTCTACCCCGTGCTCTCCCTGGAGACCTCCTCCGAGGGCGAGAAGGCGCCGCTCTACGTCAACGGGGGCCACGCGCCGGCGGAGCACGGCCACGCGCTGCTCCCCAGGGACCCCCCCGTGACCCACGAGGTCCTTGTCACCGGCACGGGTGGCATCCAGTGGCGGCCCGTGCCTCCCGAGGTAGGTTAGCCCTCGGGGTTTTGGCCACGGAGGTGGGGCGAGGTGCAAACCGCACGCTCCCGGGTTTTGCCGCTGCCTCCTGTGCGGTTTGGAGGCCAAACGGGGCTTGGGGATCCCTGAGCTCCCTCCCAGTTCATCCCAGTTTGGCCGCCGGGCTTCGAGTGGTGCCGTTCCCCCATTCCCTTTGTCCTCGGCCCCGCAGAGCGTCGAGGCCGTCGCCCACCGAGGTTATTTCGGGAGGAAAAACCGAAGCAAGGAGCCGGAGCCCCGGGGGCCGCGCCAAACGGAGCCCAGCGAGCCCAAGTGGGCTCATTTCTGCCACTTCCGAGAGATCACGCACGTCGTCATCAAGGACTGCAGAGTCAGCATCAACCGGCAGGACAACCAGTGCCTGGTGAGCACCTCCACCCCATCCTGACACCCGTGGGGGGTTTTGGTTGGGCTCTGGGGGCTGCAAGGGGGCAGCAAGGAGAAGAAAATGGAAAAAATCCATTTTTTTTTCCCCCTCTGGGGATGGCGAGGAGAGAAACGAGGATTTTTCCACGATTTTTTTCCCCTCTGGGGACAGCGAGGAGAGAAACGAGGGTTTTTCCACGATTTTTTTTCCCCTCCCTGAGTTCTTCGCTCTCTCCTCGGGCTGGCTGGGGGGATTTGGGGCGGTTTCCTCTGATTTTGGCCGCTTTCTCGTGCCCCCCAGGAGGTGCTCCTCCCGTCCTACGAGAGCGCCCTCTCCCTGGTCTCGCTGGTGGACGGCTACTTCCGACTGACGGCCGACTCCAGCCACTACCTGTGCCACGAAGTGGCTCCTCCACGCCTCGTCATGAGCATCCTCAACGGCATCCACGGCCCCATGCAGTACGTCCCGTGGCCCGCAGCGTCCCGGGGGACGTCCCGGGGCCGTGGGGTTCGTCTCGAGCCTCTTCCCCTTTCTCCCCCTCGTTAGGGAGGAATTCGTTTTCGCCAAGCTGCGGCGGGAGGAGCAGGAGGAAGGGCTCTACATCATCCGCTGGAGCGTCCTCGACTTCAACAGGATGATTTTGTCCGTGGTCAAACGGGGCCACCAGCAGGTAGGGCGGGCGTCCCGGCGCCTCGCGGCCTTCCCCGGGGAGGATTCGCTGTGCCAAAAGGGAAATCTGCGAGCTGGAAATTTGCTTTTTGCTGCTTGGGTCCTAGCTGGGCTCGGCCAGCGGAGTTTCCATGCGGGAGGGCGAGGGGAGCAGCTTTGAGGTGTGGAGCAGCCTGCGCTTTTGGTGCTGAATCCCTGCAGTTTTGGGTCCTGATCCTGTTCCTGTTAAATCCCCGCAGTTTTGGGTCCCGTTTCTGCTAAATCCCTGCAATTTTGAAATCCCTGCAGTTTTGGGTCCTGCTCTTTTTGCTGCTAAACCCCTCTGGTTTTGTGTCCTGCTCTTCTTGCTGCTAAATCCCTGCAGTTTTGGGTCCTGCTCTTTCTGCTGCTAAACCCCAGCAGCTTTGGGTTCTGCTATTTTTGCTGCTAAAACCCTGCAGTTTCACATCTTACTCTTTTTGCCTCGAAATCCCTGCAGTTTTGGGTCCTGCTCCTGTTCCTGCTAAATCCCTGCAGTTTTGGGTCCTGTTTCTGCTAAATCCCTGCAATTTTGAAATCCCTGCAGTTTTGGGTCCTGCTCTTTTTGCTGCTAAATCCCTGCAGTTTTGGGTCCTGCTACTGTTGCTGCTAAACCCCTGCGGTTTTGTGTCCTGCTCTTCTTGCTGCTAAATTATTGCAGTTTTGGGTCCTGCTCCTGTTGCTACTAAACCCCTGCAGCTTTGGGTTCTGCTATTTTTGCCGCTAAAACCCTGCAGTTTTGCATCTTACTCTTTTTGCCTTGAAATCCCTGCAGTTTTGGGTCCTGCTCCTGTTCCTGCTAAATCCCCGCAGTTTTGGGTCCTGTTTCTGCTAAATCCCTGCAGTTTTGAAACCCCTGCAGTTTTGGGGCCTGCTCCTGTTGCTGCTAAACCCCTGCAGTTTTGAAATCCCTGCAGTTTTCTGTCCTGCTCAGCAAACCAGGGAAGGGGAACGGCTCCGTTTGCTCGCCCACCAAGGGTCAGGCAGAGCCGTGATCTCCAGACGGTGCCGACCCCATTAGGACCGGGGTCGGAGCTGCCAAACTTTGGGTCCCGGAGCTCCACCACCCGTCCTGACTCCTCCTGCCCTCCCTCAGGGCCCCGGGGCGCAGGGAGCCCCGAAGTACCGGCAGTTCCGCATCCAGAAGAAGGGCAGCTCCTTCGTGCTGGAGGGCTGGGACCGCGAGTTCCCCACTCTGCGCGAGCTCCTGGACGTCCTCAAGGGCTGCACCCTCAAATCCGGCGAGGAGAGCTTCACGGTGAAGAGGTGCTGCCCGCCCAAACCAGGAGGTAGGGGGGCGGCTCTCCTCCTCCCCCGGGAGCGAGGGGGCACCGGGCGGTTTCCGAAGGCTCGGTTCCCTCTTCTGGCAGAGATCTCGGACCTGCTGATCACGTGGAAGGTGAAGGACAGCACGAAGCAGATCCTAAACCTGACCCAGCTCAGCTTCCACCAGATCCGCAAGAACGAGATCACGCAGGTCAGTGGCTTTTGGGGACGGGGCACGCGGATTTTGGGGACAGATCCCGAATTCCCGGTCAGGGCATGCCACCAAACCCCCGCCACCGTGCGAGGGAAGGACAGAGACATATTTTAGGGTTGCTTCAGCCCTTTATTCCCTCCCTCTGCAAGGAGGGGGCGAAGCAAAGCAGCAGCACGGTCGGCTCAGGGCGCAATTCCTTCCCTGCCCACCCACAGCCCCAGCGGGGGGACGGGGAGAGCCCCGCTGCTCATTTTCCTTCTCCCTCTGCCCTCAGCGAGCCCACCTGGGGCAAGGCACCCGCACCAACATCTACGACGGCGTCCTCAACGTCTGCAGCACCACCGGGGCCGACGACGAGGCCGAGTACTTCTCCAGCGAGCCGAACAACAACAGCAGGGAGCTGCACGTGGTGCTCAAAGTCCTGGACCCCAGCCACCGAGACATCGCCCTGGTGAGCCCCGCGATCTTCTTGCGCGTCGATCCAGGTCCCTGGGCAGCTTGGTGGTGCCCCCCAGCTTCCTGACCCTCCTTTTTTGGCTCTTTCCAGGCGTTTTTCGAGACGGCCAGCCTGATGAGCCAAGTGTCCCACGTCCACCTGGCCTTCGTGCACGGCGTCTGCGTGCGGGGCTCTGAGAGTGAGTCCCGGGCTGGCCCCGCACCCATCGGCCGCCCTCCCGTTGCCGTTCCTAGGGCCGGATTTCGGGGCTGCTGGCCCCAAAACGACCCTGCTTTGTGTTCCCAGATATCATGGTGGAGGAGTTCGTAGAGCACGGCCCTCTGGACGTGCTGCTGCGCAAGGAGAAGGGCCGGGTCACCGTCAGCTGGAAGATCACCGTGGCCAAGCAGCTGGCGAGCGCCCTGAGCTACCTGGTGAGGGGCTGGGGGGCACAGCGGGGAGGATTGGTCCCTTTGCTCAGCTCTCCGAGCAGATAAATGTGTTTTTTTTTAGCGTGATAACCTGTCCCTTCTCCCTCTGTCGTGGAGGTGAGCGCTTTTGTGGGGACCCAAAACGCTGGAGCTGCTCCGGAGCTTCAACTGGGGGCTGTGGGGCTGGGAAGGAGAGGAGGAGGAGGAGGAGGAAGCTGCTTCCTCTGCTTGCTGGGCTTCTGGCCAGCAGCTCAGGAAGGCGTGAGCTGCGCTGGGTAATCCCCAGGCTCCGGATTTGCCCCCAGGCTCCAGCTTTGTGCGGAGGGATGAGGAGAGAGGCAGGGAGGGGACGGAAGGCGGGGGCCCGGGAGCGCCGCAGCCGTTTTGTTTCCCCGGCGTTCCTCCTCTCCGACCCTCTTTGTCTCCTCGTTTCCCCAGGAGGACAAGAACCTGGTGCACGGCAACGTGTGCGCCAAGAACATTCTGCTGGCCAGGAAGGGGCTGGAGGACGGCTCCCTGCCCTTCGTGAAGCTCAGCGACCCCGGGGTCAGCTTCACCGTGCTGTCTCGAGAAGGTACCGCTCCCCGCGGGGCTCCCTGGGCCGGGCAGGGCTGGGCCCGGGCTTGTTGGGAGCTGGTGGAGGTTTTTCCACCTCCTGCGGCTAGCCAAAAGCGTGGGCTATGCCTCAGCTGCTCTGGCAACGCCTGCCTGCCTTCCAGCCCTCAGTTTTGGGCGCTGGAGAGGTTTTGATGCCAGCCCCGTGACGGCAGCCGGCCTGAAAGCTGATCCCGCGGGGTTGGGGTTGTGTCTCCTTCTGGCTGACCCCCCCACCCCTGTGCCTTCTCCTTCCCAAAGAGCGCGTGGATCGCATCCCCTGGATCGCCCCCGAGTGCGTGCAGGACATGGGGAACCTCAGCACGGCCGCCGACAAGTGGAGCTTCGGCACCACGCTGCTGGAGATCTGCTTCGACGCCGACGTCCCCCTCAAGGAGCGCACGCCTTCCGAGGTGACAAAGGGACAGCGGGGACAGCGGGGCGCTTGGCTTCCCTCATCCTCACGGCTTTGAGCTCCTCCGTGGCTGCGGGCACGTCCGTGACCTGTTTTTTTTTTTACCTTTTCTCCCCCAGAAAGAGCGTTTCTACGAGAAGAGGCACCGCCTGCCCGAGCCCTCCTGCAAGGAGCTGGCCACGCTGATCTCGCAGTGCCTCAGCTACGCGCCCAGCGAGCGCCCGTCCTTCCGCACCATCCTCCGGGACCTCACCCAGCTCCAGCCCCACAGTGAGGCCCTGCCCTTCCCTCCCCTGCCCTGCCCTTCCCTCCCCAGCTTCTTCCCGGCGCTGGCGTGGGCACAGCCGCAGCCAGCGTCTGCTTTTGGGAGCTCGCAGCTTCAATAATGGTGTGAGCCCTCCCCACGGGGCTCTTTGCTCCCCTCCCTGGCCAATTTTTGTTGGGGAGCAAAGCCCCGGAGCAGAAATTATCTCCCAGGCTGCAAGGGGAGGAGCAGAAGGGGCTCAGAGCTCGGCTGGCCCCTGACCTCTCCCGTCTTTTGCAGACCTCGTGGATGTCACCTCCGTCAACCCCGACTTCCCCGTGTCCGACCCCACCGTCTTCCAGAAGCGCTACCTGAAGAAGATCCGCGAGCTGGGGGAGGTGAGGATGGATCCCCCAAAGACACCGAGGTCTTTTTGGGTGGGCTGGGACACGCGGAGGGGCTGGGACCCCGTCGGATGTTCCCTTTGCAGCAGCCACGCACCGTTTATACGCTCCCATCCCCTCTGAGAGCAGCGGCCTCTTTCTGCCCGGATTTCCCCCAAAAATCTGCACCTCAACGAGGCTCAAAAGTCTTTATTTCCAACCCGTTGCCACCGTGGCTGTTCCCTCTGCCCAAAAACCTCCCTGGCCCGGCTGGGGGAAGCGGGGAACGGTGCCGGTGGTGCCCCCAATCCCTGCTCCAACCCTCCAGGGGCATTTTGGCAAGGTGAGCCTCTACTGCTACGACCCCACCAACGACGGCACGGGCGAGATGGTGGCCGTCAAATCCCTGAAGGCCGGCTGCAGCCAGCAGCTGCTGGCCAGCTGGAAGAGGGAGATCGAGATCCTCAAGACGCTCTACCACGAGAACATCGTCAAGTACAAGGGCTGCTGCAGCGAGCAGGGTAAGGAGGAGCTGCGAGGAGGGCACAAACCCGGCTTCCAGGCTCTGTTTCGTGGAGCCTGAACGCGTTCTGCTCGCTCCCCGTCAGCCCGGGTGGCGGGGAGGCTCAAAACACAATTTTTGGGGTGTTTCTCCTCCCCCTGGGTGTTTTTTTTTTTGGGATTTCTGCCTCACCTCCTCCTGCTCCTCGGCCAGGGGAGAAGATCGTGCAGCTGATCATGGAGTACGTGCCGCTGGGCAGCCTGCGCGACTACCTGCCCAAGCACAACGTCAGCCTGGCGCACATCCTGCTCTTCGCCCAGCAGATCTGCGAGGTAAAGGCTCCGACCTCTGCTGGGGCATCCCCGAAATGGGGAAAAACCTTGGGGAAAAAGCACGGCGACAGCTGGCCGGGATCTCTGCCCCCTTGAACCTTCGCTTCCCTTTTGGTCTCCCCATAAATGGTTCCAAGTCCCATTTTCCCTCCCCAAAACGGTTCCAATCCCCTTTTTCCTCCCCAAACTGCCTCTAAAGCCCCTCTAAACTGCCTCAAACTGCCCCCTTTCTCCTCCCATATATCCTTGTTATAGGGAAAACCTTGGGGTAAAAGCACAGCGACAGCTGGCTGGGCTCCCTGCCCCCTTGAACCTTCGCCTCCCTTTTGGTCTCCCCCTAAATGGCTCCAAGTCCCATTTTCCCTCCCCAAAACGGTTCCAATCCCCTTTTTCCTCCCCAAACTGCCTCTAAAGCCCCCCTTCTCCCCACATAAATGCCTCTTGATACAGGGAAAAACCTTGGGGTAAAACCACAGCGAGACCTGGCTGAGCTCCCCGCCTCCACCTCCCTTTTGCTCCACCCCTAAATGTCTCTAAATCCCGTTTTCTCTCCCCAAAACGGTTCCAATCCCCTTTTTCCTCCCCGAACCGCCCCTCCCATGCCCCCTCTAAGCCCGTTTTCCCCCCCGTCGCAGGGCATGGCCTACCTGCACTCGCTGCACTACATCCACAGGGACCTCGCCGCCCGCAACGTGCTGCTGGAGAACGAGAACGTGGTGAAGATCGGCGACTTCGGCCTGGCCAAAGCCATCCCTGAGGGCCACGAGTACTACCGCGTCTGCGAGGACGGGGACAGCCCCGTCTTCTGGTGAGCGCCGCCACCCCAATTCTGGCCCCATTGGGTCCCCAGTTGTGGCCCTATTGTGGTCTCGATTGTGGCCCCGTTGGGTCCCCAATTGTGTCCCTATTGTGGTCTCAATTGTGGCCCCGTTGGGTCCCCAATTGTGCCCCCATTGTGGTCTCGATTGTGGCCCTATTGGGTCCCCAATTGTGGCCCCATTGTGGTCTCCAATTGTGCCCCCATTGTGGTCTCGATTGTGGCCCCATTGGGTCCCCAGTTGTGCCCCCATTGTGGTCTCAATTGTGGCCCTATTGTGGCCCCATTGGGCCCTCATTGTGGTCTTGATTGTGGCCCCATTGGGTCCCCAGTTGTGGCCCCATTGTGGTCCCATTGGGCCCTCATTGTGGTCTTGATTGTGGCCCCATTGGGTCCCCAGTTGTGGCCCCATTGTGGTCCCATTGGGCCCTCATTGTGGTCTCGATTTTGGCCCTGTTGGGTCCCCGATTGTGTCCCCATTGGGTCCTGCTTGTGGTCTCGTGTCCCTGTTGGGCCCCAATTGGGTCCCGATTGTGGCCCCATGGGGTCCCCAGTTGTGGCCCAATTGTGGCCCCATTGGGTCCTTGATTGTGGCCCCCTTTGTGGCCCTGTTGGGTCCTCGTTGGGTCCCTGATTGTGTCCCCATTGGGTCCCGACTGTGGTCTTGTTATGTCCCTTTTGGGCCCCATTGGGTCCCTGATTGTGGCCCCATTGTGGCCCTTTTGGGTCCCAATTCTGGACCCATTGTGGTCCCAATTGTGGCCTCATTGGGTCCCCATTGTGGCCTCATTCTGGCCTCATTGGGCCCCGATTGTGGCCCCCTTGTGGCCCCATTGGGTCCGTGTTGCGGCCCCAACTGTGTCCCCATTGGGTCCCAATCATGGCCCCGATTGTGTCCCCATTGTGGCCCCGTTGGGTCCCCGATTGTGGCTCCCTTGTGGCCCCGTTGAGTCCCTTTTGAGTCCCAATTGTGGCCCCATTGGGCTCCGATTGTGTCCCTTTTGAGTCCCCATTGGGTCCACGTTGAGTCCCAGTTGTGACCCCATTGTGTCCCTATTGTGACCCCATTGGGCCCTGATTGTGGCCCCATTGGGTCCCTGTTGAGTCCCTGTTGTGGCCCCATTGGGCCCCAATTGTGTCCCTGTTGAGTCCCCATTGGGTCCCCATTGGGTCCCAATCATGGCCCTGATTGTGTCCCCGTTGGGTCCCTTTTGAGTCCCAATCGTGGCCCCATTGGGCTTTGATTGTGACCCCGATTGTGTCCCCATTGAGTCCCAGTTGTGACCCCATTGTGTCCCTATTGTGACCCCATTGGGTCCCTGATTGTGTCCCCATTGTGGCCCTATTGTGCCCTGATTGTGGCCCCATTGGGTCCCTGGTGAGTCCCTGTTGCAGCCCCATTGGGTCCCATTGTGCCCCCGTTGGGCCCTGATTGTGTCCCTATTGTGACCCCACTAAATCCCCGCTGTGTCCCCAATCCCCCGTTGTGTCCCCAATCCCCCGTTGCCCCCCAGGTACGCCGTGGAGTGCCTCAAGGAGTGCAAATTCTACTACGCCTCCGACGTCTGGTCCTTTGGGGTGACCCTCTACGAGCTCCTGACGCGCTGCGACCCCGCTCAGAGCCCTCCCGTGGTGGGTTTGGGGTTTGGGGCCGGGATCCCGGGGTGGGGACGATCCCGATGCTGGTTCCTCACCCCCTAAATCCTCCCCCGTAGAAATTCATCGAGCTGATCGGGGCCACGCAGGGGCAGATGACGGTGCTGAGGCTGATCGAGCTGCTGGACCGAGGGAAGAGGCTGCCCAGCCCCAAAGATTGTCCCTGCGAGGTAAATCCCCTTTCTCCCACCCCAAAAGTCCCCACGTGGGATGAGGGAACGGGCAGAAATGGGGCCCTGCCCATCCATCCCGTTAAAAACCCCCTCCATGTTTTTTTTAGGGCCCTGACCCTTTTTTTGAGCATTTTTTCACCTCAACCCCATTAAATTGTCACCCTTACATGGGTTTTTTAGGGCCCTGACCCTTTTTTTGAGCATTTTTTCACGTCAACCCCATTAAATTGTCACCCTTACATGGGTTTTTTAGGACCCTGACCCTTTTTTGAGCTCTCTTCCCCTCAACCCCGTTAAATCATCGCCCCTTCATGTTTTTTTTTAGGGCCCTGACCCTTTTTTTGAGCATTTTTTCACCTCAACCCCATTAAATTGTCAACCCTCCATGGGTTTTTTAGGATCCTGACCCTATTTTTGAGCTTTTTTTCACCTCAATCCCATTAAATCATCGCCCCTCCATGGGATTTTTAGGAGCCTGACCCTTTTTTGAGCTCTCTTCCCCTCAACCCCATTAAATCGTCGTCCCTCCATGGGTTTTTTAGGGCCCTGACCCTTTTTTTGGAGCTTTTTTTCACCTCAACCCCATTGAATTGTCACCCTTACATGGGATTTTTAGGGCCCTGACCCTTTTTTTGATTTTTTTTTTCACCTCAGCCCCATTAAATTGTCACCCTTACATGGGATTTTTAGGGCCCTGACCCTTTTTTTGAGCTTTTTTTCACCTCAGCCCCATTAAATTGTCACCCTTCCATGGGATTTTTAGGGCCCTGACCCTTTTTTTGAGCATTTTTTCACCTCAACCCCATTAAATCATTGCCCCACCATGGGATTTTTAGGGCCCTGCCCCTTTTTTGAGCATTTTTTCCCCTCCATCCCATTAACTCCTCACCCCTGGGTGTTGTGTTTTTTTTTTTTGTTTTTTTTTTTTTTTAGGGTCCTGTCCCCTTTTTGAGCATTTTTTCCCCTCCACCCCATTAAATCCTCACCCCTGGGTGTTTTTTTTTGCCCCCCTGCCCCCTTTTTCTGACCATTTTCCCCTCACCCCATTAAATCCTCCCCCCTGGGTGTTGTTTTTTCTTTGCTCCCTTCCCCTTTTTTCAACCTTTTTCCCCCCACCCCATTACCTCCTCACCCCCTGCCTGTTCCCTTTTCCCCCCCCAGCCCCTTTTTTTTTTTTTTTTTTAACCTTTTTCCCCTTTTTTTCCCCCAGATCTACCGCCTGATGAAGAACTGCTGGGAGGCCGAGGCCTCGTTCCGCCCGGCCTTCCCCAACCTCGTCCCAATCCTAAAAGCCTTCCACGAAAAATACCGGGCCCAGGCCCCCTCCGTCTTCAGCCTCTGCTGAGGGGGGGGGGGACAACACACATTTAGGGCCCCCCCAGCCCCTTTAGGGCCGGGAGACCCCACCTTTAGGGTTTTTTTTTCCCCTTTTTTTGGGGGTGGGTTTTAGGGCGGGACCGGGTTTCGCTCTGTTTTTTTTTTTTTTTTTGGGGTTTTGGGGCCTGTCGCCGCCGTGCCTCTTTTTTCACCCCCCCCCTTTTTTTGTCCTCGCCTTATTTCCCCCCCCACACACACACCCTACACACCAAAATGGGGCCAAACACTGTGAAACGGGATGGGGACGGCCCCAGCCCCTCCGCACCCCCCTTTATGGGGTCCACGTCCCCCCCCCTGCCAAAATTTGGGGACCGCGAGCTTTAGGGGCAGAGGGGGGGGCACCGAGAGGGCACCCACCCCATCCAACCCCCCCCCGCGACCCCAAAAAGAGGGGGTCAGCGACAGAATTTGGCACTTTATTGCAGTTTGGGGTTTTCCGCTGCGTTTTGGGAGGTGATTTTTAGGGTCGGGGGGGGGGCGGCGCTGTGTCTCCCCCCCCCACAAAGCTTTTTGGGGTGTGGGGGGGTGGTGCTGCCCCCGGGAGGGGTTTTTAGGGTCGGACGGAGCTGATTTGGGGGGGACGAGGGGGCTGGTGGCCCCCCCACACCTCGAAATGTGCAAAAAGGGGGGGGCTGCTCCGCCCCATAACCCTTTATTTATTGCCTGCTGTGTGATGCCGCGGCCCCCCCCCCGGTTATGGGGTGGGGGGCGGCCGGGGGGGCCCCAATAAAGGTTGTAACGGCCCCGGCTGCTCTGCCTGCCTTATGGGGGGGGTAATGGGGTCTGTGACCCCCCCATAATGGGGTAGGGGGGGTTATGGGGTGGTTTGGGGGGGGGTCAGGGCTCCTTTGGGGCTTATAGGGTGATTATTTTTTTTGGGGGGGGGGTCAGGACTCCGCAGGGTGCAGAGGGGAGTTTGGGGGGCCCTGTAGGGTAGGGTTTTGGGGGTCCTATGGGGGGGTGTCAGTGTTCCCTATAGGATTTGGGGGGGGGAGTTTTGGGGTCCCTATAGGGTTGGGGAGGATTTTGGGGTCCCTATATAGGGGCAGGGTTTTGGGGGTCCTATAGGGTGGGTGTCAGGGCCCTCTATAGGAGTTTTTTGGGTGTCAGTGTTCCCTATAGGATTTGGGGGGGCTTTTGGGGTCCCTATAGGGCTGTTTATGGGGGTGTCCTTCTCCTCTATAGGGCCAAGGGGTCTCAGAGACCCCTATAGGGCTGGGTTTTGGGGTCCTATGGGGGGTATCAGTCTTCCTTATAGCATTGGGGGGGGAGTTTTGGGGTTCCTATAGGATTGGGGAGGATTTTGGGGTCCCTATATAGGGGCAGGGTTTTGGGGGTCCTATAGGGTGGGTGTCAGGACCCTCTATAGGAGTTGGGGGGGGGGGCTTTTGGGGTCCTTGTCAGGCTGGGGGCTTTTTGGGATCCCTATAGGGCTGTTTATGGGGGCGCCTGGCTCCTCTATAGGGCCAGGGGGTGTCAGAGACCCCTATAGGGCGGGGTTTTTGGGGCCCTATGGGGGGTGTCAGTGCTCCCTATAGGATTTGGGGGGGCTTTTGGGGTTCCTATAGGGCTGGGGCCTTTTTGGGGTCCCTATAAGGCTGCTTATGGGGGCGCCTGGCTCCT
The DNA here is from genome assembly GCF_964211825.1 of Aythya ferina. Taxonomy (NCBI): domain Eukaryota; kingdom Metazoa; phylum Chordata; class Aves; order Anseriformes; family Anatidae; genus Aythya; species Aythya ferina. The sequence goes on from NC_140330.1 coordinate 975,545, forward strand.
CTATAGGGCCGGGGGGTGTCGGGGGCCCCTATAGGGCCGGGGGGGGCCCTGGGGTCCCTGCAGGTCCCAGCGGGTCGCGGCCCCTTTAAGACCCGGGGAGTCTCCGGGAGGGGTTGGGCTCATAGTGGGCGTGGCCTCACCCCAACAGCGAATAGAAGCGCGGGGGCGGCGACTTCACCTCTCCGAACCGACCAATCCGCAGGCGGGATGCTCCGAAGGCGGCGGCGGCCACCTCCGCCGGACCAATGGCGAGGCGGCGTCTTGGCGGCGGATGCTCGCGGGAGGCGGCGGGGGCCTAAGATGGCGGCGGCGGCGGCGGCGGCGGCGCCGGGGGCGGAGGGGCCGGGGCCGGGCCCGGGCCGCGCTCCCGAGGAGGAGCTGCCCCCGCTGGACCCCGCCGAGGCCCGGAGCCGCCTGGAGCGCAGCGAACGCCAGTTCCGGAACCGCCGCAAGGTGCTGATCAGGGGGCTGCCGCCGGACGTCAGCAACCAGGTAACGGGAACGGGAACGGGAACGGGGGGGGAGGGGGGGGAACGGGGACGGTTTGGGGCTGAGGAGGGGGAATTGGGACGGGAACCGGGGGGTAACGGGGGCTGGGAACGGGAACGGGGCCGGGACCGGGGGGTAACGGGGACCGGGGGGGGGGACACGGGGCCGGTAACGGGACCAGGGGTAATGGGGGCTGGGAACGGGAACGGGGCCGGTTTGGGGCTGAGGAGGGGGAATTGGGGTCGGGAATGGGGGGTAACGGGGGTTAATAGGGGGTGATGGGGACCGGGGGGGACACACGGGGCCGGTTTGGGGCTGGGGAGGGGGAACCGGGGCCGGTAACGGGACCGGGGGGGTAATGGGGGCTGGGATCGGCCGGGAACGGGGTTAGAACCGGGAAGAATGAGGGGTAACGGGGACTGGGATCAGTTTGGGGCTGAGGAAAGGGAACTGGGATCGGTAACGGGGGGTAACGGGGGCTGGGAACGGGACCGGGGCCGGTTTGGGGCTGAGGAGGGGGAATTGGGGCCGGTGACAGGAGGTAATGGGGGCTGGGAATGGGAACGGGGCCGGTACCGGGCATTGGGATTGGAATTGGGGCCAGTTTGGGGCTGAGGAGGGGGAATTGGGGCCGGGACCGGGGGGTGATGGGGGGTAATGGGGACTGGGGCGGGTACCGGGGGGAAATGGGGGGGACCGGGAAGTAACGGGGGTGGAGCGGGAAGCGGGATGGAGACTGAAATTCGGGCCTGATGGGGCGAAATTGGGACCTTATTGGGGTGAAAATGGGACCTTACGGGGTGAAATTGGGGCCCAATGGTGCAAAACTGGGACCCGCTGATGCAAAATTGGGGTCTGATAGAGCGAAATTGGGACCTTATGGGGTGAAACTGGGGCCAGACGGAGCAAATTTGGGGCCGGATGGAGCAAATTTGGGGTCTGATAGCGGTGCAGGAGCGCCTCGCCTCCAAATCCTCCCATCCCCGTGTGTGGGGAGAGAGAAACGGCTGTGGGCATCACCCCGGGAGCATCCCGCTGACCTCTGCCCTTCTCCCTGCTTCTTTTTTTTCATTTTTTTTTCATTTTTTTTCATTTTTTTCATTTTTTTAGGAAGTCCACGAGCTGCTGAGCGACTACGAGCTGAAGTACTGCTTCGTGGACAAGTACAAGGGCACCGGTGAGCGCGCTGCCCCCGCTGCCACCACCCCCTCACACCCCTGCCTCTGGTCTCTTCCTTCAGCAGCCCCCTCGGACCCGATTTAGGCAGAGCCTAAACTCAGCAGGCAGAAAAAAAAATCAGCAAGCCGCGGGGCTTCGAGCTTTGGGACACGGTGTAGGGGCAGCACGGGGGTGTGGGCGCTTCTCCTGCTCTCCACCGACCCCAGGGCAAAGCCCAAAGTCCCCGGTGGGCAGGAGGAGCTGCCTGGGTGCTTCCCCGAGGTGCTAGCAGGGATTTGGGGAGTGGAATTCGGCTGGGGTGAACCCGTGGTGCTGCTAGAGGGTGGCCTGGGTGCTTTTTTGGGGCTCTGCCGCCTCCTGGAGCACGCCAGCGTGGTGTTTTCTGCAGGTTTGGGGGAATTAATGGGGTTTTTAGGGGCACAAATCGCCCCGAGGCTGCTGGAGGCGATCACCCCGCGCTGCTGCGGCCTCGCTTCAAGTGCTGGGTGCGGTTCTGGGCACTGCGAGGCAAAAAAGGTGTAAAAAAGTGTTAGAAAGGGTCCAGAGGAGGGCAACAAGGATGGTCAAGGGCCTAGAGGGTGTAAACTTGGATATTCTGTGATCCTTATGGGATTCCATTCCAACTTGGGATGTTCTCTGATCCTTTCAGGGTCCCTTCTGACTTGGGATGTTCTCTGATTCTTACGGGGTCTCTTCCAACTCAGGATATTCTCTAATTCTTTGATTCTAAGATCTTTATGGGGTCCCTTTCAACTCGGGATATTCTCTGATTCTCTGATCCTTATGGGATCCCTTTCAACTCAGGATATTCTCTGATTCTCTGATCCTTACGGGGTCCCTTCCAACTCGGAATATTCTCTAATTCTATGATTCTGCGATCCTTAGAACTTTATGGGGTCCCTCCCGACTCGGGATATTCTCTTATTCTCTGATTCTCTGATCCTTACAGGGTCCCTTCCAACTTGGAACATTCTCTAATTCTATGATTCTGTGATCCTTAGATCTTTATGGGGTCCATTCTGACTCAGGATATTCTCTAATTCTCTGATTCTGTGATCCTTACGGGGTCCCTCCTTACTCAGGATATTCTCTGATGCTTACGGGGTCCCTCCCAACTCAGGATATTCTCTCATTCTCTGATTCTCTGACCCTTACGGGGTCCCTCCTTACTCGGGATATTCTGTGATCCTTACGGGGTCCCTTCCAACTCGGAATTTTCTCTAATTCTCTGATTCTGTGATCCTTACGGGATCCCTCCTTACTCAGGATATTCTCTGATGCTTACGGGATCCCTTCCAACTCGGGATATTCTCAAATTTTCTGACTTTCTGATTCTCTGATCCTTATGGGGTCCCTCCCGACTCAGAATATTCTCTAATTCTCTGATTCTGTGATCCTTAGATCTTTATGGGGTCTCTCCCAACTCGGCATATTCTCTCATTCTCTGATTTCCCCAACCCTTATGGGCTCCCTCCTTACTCAGGATATTCTCCGATCCTTATGGGGTCCCTTCCAACTCGGCATATTCTCTCATTCTCTGATTTCCCCGACCCTTACGGGCTCCCTCCTTCCTCGGGCTGCTCCCTCCCTCCCTGACTCCATCCCCGCTCGCCTCCCGCAGCCTTCGTCACGCTGCTGAACGGCGAGCAAGCCGAGTCGGCCATCCGACAGTTCCACCTCAGCAAACTCCGCGACAAAGAGCTCTCGGTGCAGCTGCAACCCCCGGACGCCCTGCTCTGCATCGCCAACCTCCCCCAGCTCTACAGCCAGCAGCAATTCGAGGAGCTGGTGCGGCCCTTCGGCAACCTGGAGCGCTGCTTCCTCGTCTACAGCCAGAAGACGGGGCACTCCAAGGGCTACGGCTTCGTGGAGTACATGAAAAAGGATTCGGCGGCCCGGGCCAAGTCGGATCTTTTGGGGAGGCAGCTGGGGACGCGGGCGCTCTACGTGCACTGGAGCGACGGGGCGCAGCTGACGGCCGAGCTGCTGCACTCGCGCTGCCTCTGCGTGGACAAGCTGCCCCACAACTACGGGGACCTGGAGGAGCTGCGCAGGGTTTTCTCGGCCCTCCGGCCCCCCACGTTCTGCCAGGTGGGGTTGGGAAGAGGTTTGGGGGGAGAGGAGGGGGGTTTAGGGGATTTTGGGGGGTTTTGGAGGGGTTTCGGGGGGCTGTGGGTGGGGTTAGGGGGGATTTTGGTGCGGTTTGGAGGGGGTTTGGGGGATTTGGGGGGACTTTGGGGGGCGGGGGGTGGGTGTTGGGGGGATTTTGGTGCATTTGGAGGGGGTTTGGGGGATTTGGGGGGACTTTGGGGGGCGGGGGGTGGGTGTTGGGGGGATTTTGGTGCATTTGGAGGGGGTTTGGGGGATTTGGGGGGACTTTGGGGGGCTGGGGGTGGGTGTTGGGGGGATTTTGGTGCGTTTTGGAGGAGGTTGAGGGATTTTGGGGGGCTGGGGGTGGGTGTTGGGGGGATTTTGGTGTGTTTGGAGGGGTTTCAAGGGGCTGCGGGTGGGGTTAGGGGGATTTTGGTGCATTTGGAGGGGGTTTGGGGGATTTGGGGGGACTTTGGGGGGCCGGGGGTGGGTGTTGGGGGGATTTTGGTGCATTTGGAGGGGGTTTGGGGGATTTGGGGGGATTTTGGGGGGTGACAGGTGGGTGTTGGGGGGATTTTGGTGCGTTTTGGAGGGGGTTGTGGGGCTTTTTTGGGGGTTTTTGGGGGATGGGGATGGGAGTTGGGGGGATTTTGGTGCGTTTGGAAGGGGTTTCGGGGGATTTGGGGGGACTTTGGGGGGAGAGGGGGAGGTTAGGGGGGATTTTGGGGCGTTTTGGAGGGGTTTTGGGGGGCTGCGGGGGGGTGTTGGGATTTTGGGGCGTTTTGGAGGGGGTTTGGGGGATTTGGGGGGACTTTGGGGGGCGGGGGGTGGGTGTTGGGGGGATTTTGGTGCATTTGGAGGGGGTTTGGGGGATTTGGGGAGACTTTGGGGGGCTGGGGGTGGGTGTTGGGGGGATTTTGGTGTGTTTTGGAGGGGGTTGAGGGATTTTGGGGGGCTGGGGGTGGGTGTTGGGGGGATTTTGGTGTGTTTGGAGGGGTTTCAAGGGGCTGCGGGTGGGGTTAGGGGGATTTTGGTGCATTTGGAGGGGGTTTGGGGGATTTGGGGGGACTTTGGGGGGCCGGGGGTGGGTGTTGGGGGGATTTTGGTGCATTTGGAGGGGGTTTGGGGGATTTGGGGAGACTTTGGGGGGCGACAGGTGGGTTTCGGGGGGATTTTGGTGCGTTTGGAGCAGGTTTGGGGGATTTGGGGGGACTTTGGGGGGCGGGAGAGGGTTTGGGGCTTTGGGAGGGGTTTTGGGGGGAGAGGAGGGAGGTTCGGGGGGATTTTGGTGTGTTTTGGAGGGGGTTGGGGGGATTTGGGGGGACTTTGGGGGGCTGGGGGTGGGTGTTGGGGGGATTTTGATGCGTTTGGAAGGGGTTGGGGGATTTCAGGAGGCTGGGGAGGGGAGTCGGGGGGATTTTGAAGCGTTTGGAGGGGTTTGGGAGGGGGTTGGGGGGTTTGGGTGGCTTTTGTGGGGCTGGGGGTGAATTTGGGGGGGGTTTAGTGGGATTAGGAGCACTGGCATTGGGTTTCGGGTGGGATTGGGGGGCCGGGGGTGGGAGTTGGGGCGATTTCGGTGCATTTTGAGGGGTTTTGTTTTGTGGGTGGGTGGCTTTTGAGTGACAGGGGTGGGTTTTGGGGGGGGATTGCTCATTTTTGAGGGACCAAGTTTGGCTTTGGGTGGCTTTTGAGGACCCCGAGGTGGCTTTGGGGGTCTCAGGACACCTTTTAGAGGCGCAGCATCACCCCGCCTCTCTCTTCACCCCTTCCCCTCACCCCAAACCCCTTTCTCCTGTTATTTTTTCCCCCCCCCCAGCTGGCTTACGGGCAGGACGGGCAGCTGAAAGGCTTCGCCGTGCTGGAATACGAATCGGCCGAGGTGGCCGAGATGGTGCAGCGAGCCACGGACGGCTTGCTGCTGGCCGGGAACCACGTCCGCGTCTCCTTCTGCGCCCCCGGCCCCCCCGGCCGCAGCATGCTGGCCGCCCTCATCGCTGCCCAAGCCACGGTGAGGGGCTCCAAACCCCCCCAGCACGATTAATTCCCCTTAAATCTCTCTCCTGAGCTCTGTCCTCGCCCGTCCCCGCTCCGTGCGCCCGCGCCGGCGGCTGATTTAATCCCTGCGTGGCCAAAGCCGCCGCTGGGAGCCGTCGCTCGCCTCCTCCCCACCCTAAAAAAAATAATTTGGGAGCTGGCGGTGCTGGTCCTGGTGGTGTGGGGGTGAAATCGGGCTGCTGTGGCTTCAGCCTGCCTGCTCCTGACTCGCTGCTTTTCTTTTTCAAGGCTCTGAACCGGGGGAAGGGGCTCCTCCCCGAACCCAACATCCTCCAGATCCTCAACAGCCTGGGCAACCCCGCTTCTCTCCAGCTGCTGCTCAACCCCCTGCTCCACGGGGCCGTCGGAGGAAAACAGGGTAAGGCCCCGAGCCCTCCAGCAGCTCGGGGCGGCCTCGGGGGGGCGTTTTTGGGGCTCACCCCGCTTCGTTTTCCCCCCCAAAAAAAAAGGAATCCTCGGCGCCGCTCCGTCCCTGCCGCTGGTCGCCAACCCGGCGCTCTCCACCGCCCTGCTCCAGCTGGCGCTGCAGAACCAGCCCCAGGCGCAGCAGGTGGGAGTTTTGTAGGGTCAATAGGGTCGGAAAAGGGCTTCCAGGAGGTTTTAAGGAGCTGTGGGATTGCAGCCGGCCTCCCCGTGGGGAGCTCTGAAACGCGACCGCGTCCCTTTGGGCACGTTTCTCGTGGCGCACGAGCTCCCCGGCGGCTCCCGGTGCCTATCCAAAGCCCCGAGCCCCCCCACGAAGCCCCCTCGCACCCCATAAATCCCCCTCGCGCCCCACAAAGCCCCCTCGAGCCCCGCAAAACCCCCCCCTCCTTCCCCTCCCTCCCTGTTTTTGCAGAAACCGGGCATTTTGGGCGACTCCCCGCTGGGCTCCCTGCCCCACGGCGCCTTGGGTTTGGCGGCGGCGGCGGCGCCCACGCAGCCCCCGGGCCAGCTCCTGGGGGAGCTCCCAGCAGGTAAAATCCCCTTGGGGACACCAGGACGCGTCCCCTCGGGCACCAAACCCCCTGTACCGATGGGTGACAACGCTCCGGGGACAATGGGGGAGGCTGGGGGGGGGGGTTTTGGTGCCCCCCGGTGCCCTCCCCTTAATTTTTCTCTCCCCGCAGGCGGCCCCCTGCCCGGCGACATGGCCCAGGGTCACGTCAAATCGCCCATTTTACCCTCCGGGAACGTGGCCCTGGCTCCTTTCCTCAACCCGGTGGGGGCCGAACGCGACGGTTCGGTGCTGGGGGGGGGGGCGGCGCAGGTGCCCCCCAACCCTGCCCCCCCGGCCCTGCAGGGTCTCAGCACCTCCCTGCTGGGCTCCGTCATCAGCGGCCTCCAAAAACCAAAGCAGGGCGGCGACAGCGGGCCCCCAACCTCCGGGGTATGGGATGGGGGGGGGTCTTTGGGGGTCTTTAGGGCCCCCCCCGCGTGTTGTTTCCCCCCTCACCCCGCTTTTTTTTCCAGGTCTCGCTGCTGGGGGAGCCCCCCAAAGACTTCAAGATCCCCCTCAACCCCTACCTGAACCTGCAGAGCCTCCTGCCGCCCAACAGCCTCGGAGGTTTGGGGGGCCGGGGGGGGTCCCAAAACCTTTCCCTACAGCTTTTAGGATGCCCGAGGCGATCCTGGGGGCTACGAATTTCCCCCCCCCGTTTTTTTTTCCCCTCTCCTAGGTGCTGCCAACAAAGCTTTCGCCCTCAAAGCCGGGGTCCTGGGCAGCGTCCCCACCGCCCGCCGCTCCCCGTCCTCCCTCGCCGACCCCCTGCTCCCCTCCCCGGGGCTGGCGGCCGAGGGCTTCGCCTTTGACTACCAGCCCGTAAGTTTGGGGGCGCCCCCCCCCCCTTTTTTTACCCCCCTCCCTTAACCCTACAAACGGCTGCACCCCCCCCTTTTAACCCCCCTCCTTTTATCCGGGAAGGATTTGGGGTCGCGCATCTTCCCCCAGACCCGGGAGCACGCCGGGCCCCTCCTGGGCAGCTTCGGGCACGGTAGACACAAGGTAACCCCCCCCCAACCCCAAAATCCGCCCCCCCCAACCCCAAAATCTGCCTCCCACCCCAAAATCGCCCCCAACCCCAAAATGTCCTGCCCCCCAACCCCAAATCCCCTCACTTCAACTCCCAAAATCCCTCCCCTCAACCCCCAAATCGGCCCCCGACCCCAAAATCCCAACCCCAAAATCCCCCCAACCTCAAAATCCGCCCCCCAACCCCAAAATCCCAACCCCAAAACCTCCCCCCAACCCCAAAATTCCACCCCAAAATCCACCCCCCAACCCCCAAATCCCCCCGAACCCCAAAATCCGCCCCCTAACCCCCAAATCCCCCCCACCCCAAAATCCCAACCCCCAAATCTCCCCCCCAACCCCAAAATCCCAACCCCAAAATCCACCCCTTCAACCCCCAAATCTCCCCCCAACCCCCAAATCCCCCCCAACCCCAAAATCTGCCCCCAAATCGCCCCCCGACCCCCAAATCTCCCCCTCAACCCCAAAATCCGCCCCCAAATCTCCCCCTCAACCCCCAAATCCCCCCCACCCCAAAATCCCAACCCCCAAATCCGCCCCCCCATCCCCAAAATCCGCCCCCCTCAACCCCAAAATCCAACTCCAAAATCTTCCCCCCAACCCCAAAATCCCCCCCCAAACCCCAAAATCCAACCCCAAAATCTCCCCCCCACCCCAAAATCTGCCCCTAAATCGCCCCCCGACCCCAAAATCTCACCCCAAAATCCCCCCCCATGTTCTCACCCTTCACCCCCATCCCCTTTTTCCCCCCCCCCCCCCCCCGTAGCTCTCCTCCCCGGCGTCCCCCGGCTTCGAGCGGGGCGCCCTGGGGGGGGGGGGGGCCGCCGCTGCCCCCCTTTTTCTCAGGGTCCCCCAGTTCCTACTTCACCAGCGGCCTTCAAGCCGGGCTGAAGCAGAGCCACCTCGGCAAGGTGAGGTCCCTGCCCCCCCCCGGAACCCCCCCCCAAAAAAATTTGGGGTCCCTACGGGGCCGGAGCATCCTTTTAACGCCCCCTTCCCTCTTTGCCCCCCCCCCAGCCCCTCGGGATGCCGCCGGGGGGCTCCTCAGACGGCGTCCTGCCCGCCCCCCCCTCGCACAGCTCCCACACCAAGGTAAGAGGGTGCCCCCCCCCATTTTTCCCCCCCACAACCCCCCCTCTCCCCGCTGACCCCTTTTTTTCCCCTATTTTCCCCCTGACCCCCCCCCATTTCCCTCCCTAACCCCCATTTTGCCCCCGACCCCCCCATCTCGCCCCCGACCCCCCCATCTCGCCCCTGACCCCCCCATTTTACCCCTGACCCCCCTCATTTCCCCCCGTCTGCCCCCTAAGCCCCCCGACCCCCCCATTCTCCCCCTAGCCCCCCCATTTCCCTACTGACCCCCCCCATTTTTTCACAGACCCCCAAATCCCCCCCATCTCCCCCTGTAACCGCCCCATTACCCCCCCACCCCCTTTTTTCCCCCCTCTAACCCCCCAAATTCCCCCGTACCCCCCCATTTTTTCTCCCCAACCCCCCCCATTACCCCCCCACCCCCTTTTTCCCCCCTGTAACCCCCCAAATCTCCCCCGTACCCCCCTTTTTTCCCCCCCACCCCCTTTTTACCCCCTCTAACCCCCCAAATTCCCCCCATACCCCCCCTTTTTTCCCCCTGTAACCCCTTTTTTCCCCCCCACCCCCCCTTTTTTCCCCCTGTAACCCCCCCAAATTCCCCCCACCCCCTTTTTACCCCCTGTACCCCCTTTTTTCCCCCTCCAACCCCCCTTTTTCCCCCCCAACCCCCCCATTTTTTCTCCCCAACCCCCCCCATTACCCCCCCCACCCCCTTTTTCCCCCCTGTAACCCCCCAAATCTCCCCCGTACCCCCCCTTTTTCC